>NW_020838000.1:2310624-2326778 GCF_003676395.1 Aethalodelphis obliquidens | reverse complement strand
ACACACACACACACACACACACACACACACACACACACACACACACTGGAATATTAGCCATAAAAGAGAATGAAATAATGCCATTTGCAGCAACATGGATGGACCTACAGAGAAGTAAGACAGAGAAAGACAAATATCATATGATACCACTTATATGTGGAATCTAAAAAAATGATACAAAGGAATTTATAAAACAGAAATAGACTCATAAACATAGAAAACAAACTTACAGTTACCAATGGGGAAAGGGCATGGAGGGATAAATTAGGAGTTTGGGATTAACATATACACAGTACTGTATATAAAATAGATAACCAACAAGGACCTACTGTATAGCACAGGGAACTATATTCAATATCTTATTATAACTTATAATGGAAAAGAGTCTGAAAAAGAATATATATTTATATCTGAATCACTTTGCTGTACACCTGAAACGTAAATAACTGTACTTCAATAAAAAGAAATCAACAGCTTTTATATAACAGTAACCACCAATTAGAAATCAATAGAAAAAATCCCAAATATAATTAAATAAAAAGTATATAATACCTAGGAATAACCTTAAAAATATGCAGAAATTGTGTGAAGAAACAATTTTTCTGTCACATCAAATAAGACTTGAAAAAGCAGGTGGATTATGAAATGATTAAAAATTGTAAAGATGCAAATTCTTCCAAAATAATTCATAGTTTGTATATAATTCCATGCAGATATATCAGAATTTTTTATTTGAAAATTAATTCCAACATTCACCTTGAAGAACACTCAGATGATACTTACTAAGGTACATTTAAAATATGGAATAGTGAAGGGATTATGGCCTACCATATCAAAAATAGAAATGTGCTATACAAAATATAATATGGTTCTGCTACAATAACTAACAGATGGTTAAAGAAATAGAATAAAGATCCCAGATATAAAAACATATATACTAATTTAATTAAAGATAGATTTAATCACAACTCAATAAAGAATAAAGGGATTATTCAATAAATGGTGTTGAAGTAACTATTTGAATAGTTAAAAAATTATATCTCTACCTCATACAATGTGTCAAACTGAATTACAGGTGGATTACACACTAACTTAAAAAATAAAATTATAAAATATTATGAAAAATATAGGTGGTTGTTTACTGGCTATTGGCCAAACAAAGAATTTCCAAACATAGAAGTAGTGGAGTACATCAGAAAGTAATATTAGATTTGACTGTAGTAATAAACATGAAAAAATTCATATATCACACAGCACAATACTCAAAATTAAAGGGCAAACAGCAAAGTAGGAAAATAATTTTCAGAGATGTGACATACAAAGGATCTTTTTTTCTTTGTATATTTTTTTAACATCTTTACTGGAGTATAATTGCTTTACAGTGGTGTGTTAGTTTCTGCTTTATAACAAAGTGAATCAGCTATACATATACATATATCCCCGTATCCCCTCCCTCTTGCGTATCCCCTCCCTCTTGCGTCTCCCTCCCACCCTCCCTATCCCCCCTCTAGGTGGTCACAAAGCACGGAGCTGATCTCCCTGTGCTATGCGGCTGCTTCCCACTAGCTATCTATTTTACGTTTGGTAGTGTATATATGTCCATGCCACTCTCTCATTTCGTCCCAGCTTACCCTTCCCCCTCCGTGTGTCCTCAAGTCCATTCTCTATGTCTGCGTCTTTATTCCTGTATGGCCCCTAGGTTCTTCAGAACCATTTTTTTTTTTTTTTTTTTTTTTAGATTCCATATATATGCATTAGCATACGGTATTTGTTTTTCTCTTTCTGACTTACTTCACTCTGTAGGACAGACTCTAGGTCCATCCACCTCAGTACAAATAACTCAATTTCGTTTCTTTTTATGGCTGAGTACTATTCCATTGTATATATGTGCCACATCTTCTTTATCCATTCATCTGTAGATGGACACTTAGGTTGCTTTCATGTCCCGGCTATTGTAAATAGAGCTGCAATGAACATTGTGGTACATGACTCAAAGGATCTTTAATAGGACGCTCTAATGAAAATATTAACATCTCGATGGATAAATGGGCAAAGAACATGGATCAAAAGGTCACAAAAGAGGGCTTCCCTGGTGGCGCAGTGGTTGAGAGTCCGCCTGCCGATGCAGGGGACACAGGTTCGTGCCCCGGTCCAGGAGAATCTCGCATGCTGCGGAGCGGCTGGGCCCGTGGCCCATGGCCGCTGAGCCTGCGCGTCCGGGGCCTGTGCTCTGCAACGGGAGAGGCCACAGCAGTGAGAGGCCCGCGTACCGCGGAAAAAAGAAAGAAAAAAAAAAAGGTCACAAAAGAATTGCTATAAATGTCCAAGAAACATTCAAAAAAATTTTAAATGATTAATACTTATTGCTGCTAATGTGTGGAGCTGAAAACACTCTCATACAGTGCCAGAGTGTAAATGAATACCTTCGACCATGTCTAAGAAGAAGTATAAAATTGTTCAGGTCCTTTGACTTCATCTACTATCATGGAGAAGCAACTAAGAAGATGGCAAAAGGTGAAGGCAAAGCATGAATGTTCAACTACAGTTATACACCCCAAAGTGCGATATATGCAGTCATTAATTAATCATGTTCTGAAGACGACTTAATGCCACGAGGAGATGCTCCCAGTCAAGTGAACATAAGTAAGACACAAAACTATATCTAGACCACGGTCCTGATTCTAAAATGTAACAATATATATGGTAAAAAAATTGAAAGAAAATATACCAAAATGTTACAGTGCTTATCTCTGAGCATTAGACTAGGCAATATTTATTTTCTACAATAAACATCAGAATAAAATTTATTTCTGAAAGAATAAAAATAAAAACAATGATTGACAAGAAAAACAAGAAGCCAGACACATTGGACATAGCCTTCTACGAAAATGAAGAAGACTGCCTTTTCTGTCCCTCTGATGTTACTGTACTATCTTAGGGACATCATGGAGTGTCTCATAAGACACCTCCTCTTCTCAAAGGCATCTCAGAACCATCTCTCTGTCAGACCTGGCTAATTCCTTCTCTGCTCCTTCCACTCTGGCCTTCTCCCACTCGACGCTGCCAACCTCCTTCTTCCTCCCACTTAAAGTCTGGCCACAGCAAAACAATCCCAACACAGGAGGCAGGTCTGGAGGGAGGTCAGCATGCTGAGTGATTATTGAGGGGACGATGTGTGTTTCTGCAGCAATGCATTCTGCCTCTGTGGAATCATCATTTCATAACACTAACCACATTGGGAAGACTTTTCTCAAAAAAACCTACACTCTTCAAAATTCTTGCAAAACCCACTTGCCATGATGATGCCAGAAGTCCATGCCTCCTTTACCAGCATAATTCAGGGAGCTTTCCTAAAATCATTTAATTCCATCTCTTAACGGTATTCACCAAATGTTTACTGGGTACCACCTAGGGTTCTGGGAAATAGAATGTGGGTATGGGAGGTTGAATAATGGTCCCCAGAGTTGCCCACATCCGAATCCCGGAACATGTGAAAATATTACATTACATGGCAAAGGGATTTTACAGATATGATTAAGGTAAGGATCTTGAGATGGAGAGGTCCAATACAATCACCGGGGTCCTTAAAAGGGAAAGAGGCAGGAGAATCAAGAGAAGGAGCAGTGATGAAAGATACAGAGGTCAGGGTGATGCAGGGCCACGACTCAAGGAATATGGCAGCCTCTAAGAGCTGGAAAAGGTATGGAAACAGATTCTTCCCTATATTCTCCAGAAGGAACAAAACCTGGCTGACCTATTTTGAACTTTTATTTCCAGAACTATAAGATCATAAATTTGTGTTGTTTTAAGCTACTGAATTGGTGGTAATTTGTTACAACAGAAACAGCAAATGAATACAGTGGGATTCAATGAACTCTAGAGCCTTCCTTTATGCCGCCATACTGAACACTTACTGCCATTAAAGCAGTTCTTGTTTTTGCCAGAATTTCCCAAAGTGTGTTACAGTGAATGCAAGTCCTACAAGCTATTCCACAATTTCTAAAGAGTTCTCTAGTTAGACAAATATCCTGTATCACCCTTTCGGAAATTCACAGTGTGCTTTGGCATCTTAAAGACTGAGTAATCTTTTTCACTTTGATTAATCCAGAATTTTCCAAACTTACTTGGCCATAGAAGCTTTTCAGCATCTATTTACATCAACATCATTAATGGCAACAAATTGCTTTGCAACCCTGAGCCTTAGGCCATAGGGATGAATCCACTGTTTAACCTACTTCCTATAATTTAAACAAGTTTAACAAACTGGTAAACTCTATGAATCTCTATGACACTTGAAACACACTGTATTTTCAGCTATCCTCGTAGGTGGCATTTTTATCTCACCGAACAGGAAATTAAGTTCCCAGAGGGCAGGTGTACATCTTTACAAACCCATCTTCTGTAGCATCTTCCCTCAGGGAGCTAATATTCCAGTTGATGGGACAGGCACACATTCATATGAAAAAAGACATTTTGGGAAGGCAAACAGAGGATTTTTGTTACCTAACTTGACGTAAGCCAGAGTATACAGCTACAGTCTCCGCCCTCACTGCCATGGCCTCTTTCTCCCCTCCATCCTTTCCCTCTCCTGCTCTTAATCAAAGTCTGAAGTCTTGATGGTGATATTTCTTTGATTTATAAATTATCGTAGTGGTACAGCTGGATCTTTGGGGTCATCACTCCACCATGTAATAATATTGTTAGAGTATTAGTTACTCCCCTATTTTCCAAAAGGGAATAAGTAATAGTTCAGCCTACACTACATTCTTTTCTAGTCCAGCTGCAAATGACTGATGCTGTTGTTATCCTTGCAAAGTATTTTTTTGCAACTTTCCAGTCTCCCATCATTATAGGGAACACAACTATGCAAACACTGCTTCAGTTTTTACAAAAAATCAAGTAATTTTAAAACAAAAGTATAAGAAAACATCAGCAACATGTATTTTAATGTTAAAATTAGCCAGCATAGCACCCCCTTTCCAATTAATTTTCAACTCAAATCAATGGAATTTCTAAGAACTACATATTTACTGTTTTAATTCAAGTAGGAAAACAATCTGAGGCATTTAATAAATGTTATAAATTATAATACATTACCATGAGAAAATCCATCAACTCTTTTTATGTATTACTGAATGTTCTATACAATCCACCATCCTGTAACAATTAACTAGGTTTAGCCAGAAGAATAAAGCTAACTCCTGAACTTGAAACGATTTCAACAACACAGACAGGTCTAAGTACAGCTGCAGTAAAACTAGGGAGAGAGCTTTCTCATGCCATGCCCTTCTTTGCAGTAATGGGGAAGGTTTGATGCCAGAGGGAGTATGTTTTGTTTTATCTTGTCCTGTTAATGTATTAATTCCAAGTTCATTATCAGCTGTTATGACACAGGGATATCTTTACTTCTTCTGATTTACTTCTACTTATCCTGTGTATAATCAGTGATGCCATGACCCTCCTCTTAGGGTGAACCATGGCCATCACCCCTAATGTAAGTTTCAAGTCCTAGGCACCACACATCTAAGGACCAAGCCCTGGAGGGGAAGGGATGGGTGGGGACTGGATGATGAATCACCAATGAAAGCCAAGAGTCTGATCACTTTTGTGCTTAGAATTTGTCAGTGGTCAGTGCTCTGCAAACAGGAGATGTGGAAAGAAGGATTCTATTCAGTGGTCACCTAATGGTGTCACAGGATTTTGAAATGTGAAGACACAAGTCGTTGCTTCTTGGTGCCCAAGAAGATTGCTACAGGTTTCAAGGAAAGAGCGTATTTCTCATCAAAATTACTTCATTCAAAGACAAATACCATATGATATCACTTATATGTGGAACCTAAAAAAAAAGGATACAAATAAACTTATTTACAAAACAGAAACAGACTCACAGACTTAGAAAACAAACTAATGGTTACCAAAGGGGAAGGAGGGGTATAAATTAGGAGTTTGGGATTAGCAGATACACACTCCTATATATAAAATAGATAAACAAGGTCCTACTGTACAGCACAGGGAAGTATATTCAATATTCTGTAATAACCTATAATGAAAAAGAATGGATATATGTATACATATAGCTGAATCACATTGCTGTATGCCAGAAACTAACACAACATTGTAAATCAACTATACTTCAATTAAAAATTTTTTTAATTAAAAAAAAAAGAGACAATGCAGTTGATGACCCCCCGAATACCACTTCATGATTCCCTGAGTCTTCTTCAACTGGAAGTAACTAGTATCCAGATTTTAGATTAAAAATTCCATATGCTAGTATTTAATTTTATATTTAAACTTTATAAAAACTGTACGTTTGCCATAACCTTCTGCAACTTACTTTCTCATTGAAATTCGTTTTTTAAAGATTCACTTATATTATATAATTCTCCATATCAACTGTACTTCAATTAAAAAAATAAATTAAAAAGAGACTACTTCATTCAGTAAGCAGTTCTTAAGTACCTCTTAGACCCCAGCCACAGAGCCACAGGGAAACTACACCTGCCTGCTGGTTGGGTGAGTTTCACTGAAGAGTAGGAGAATCAGCTTGAAGCATAGAAAGCCAGTAAATCATTCAGACAACGCAAACAGGACAGAGATAGGTCAGAGGCAAGATGGATTAGTCAAGTCTCTTTCAGTGAAAAGAAACAGAACCCCAATTTTCAAACACTAATCAGAAAAGGAACTTTAATGGAAGGGTACTGAGGCATCCTCGGAGTCTGAGGAAGGGCAGCACTTCCCAGACGCCCACAGGGTCTCTTCATCTCTACTTGTCCTTGTCTCCTTCTCTCTTTCCAGAGTCAGATATGTTTTCCATAAACATGGCCAATCACAGCATGGCTCCTACCAGCTCTAGCGAAGTTCCACCCCATCATCCCTCATCACGCAAACAGCAGAACCTTAGTGTCCAAACACGCACATTAACTGTGCTTCTGTCACGGTGCTTTTGAGTTCAATCAAATAAGTGTTCATACTCTTTGTAGAGGTGCCTTGATTTCTGTTGGACAGCTTCCCTTTCTTAGAGATATAAAGGCATTTATAACATACCATGATTAAAACCATGCAGATAAAAATATGTGCAAGCAAAAGAGACTGGAGGGAAAGACACTAAAATTCTAAATTATATTTAAGAGATGGATTTTTCCAGTGTCTTTTCTCCAAGTGTTTTGTAATATGACTATTTTAATAATGAAAAATTTTTATTTGTATATTTAAAAATTATTTTATATTTTTGTAAATGCTTAAAGTGTGCCTAATTCTAAGACATGACTAATGTAATCTATATTTTGGTGACTAAAAATAGCAATTTTTAAAACAATATCTTTTCTTTCTAAAACAATGGAAAAGATGTATCTTTTCCTATGTATAATAAAATAGAAAATCACTATTAATTGTGAATGTCTTAGGACGTTGAGAACTTAAGGAAAATCAAGTTAATACTTTCACAATCCAATTTCAGTGATCACCAACAAAGGAGTATAACCTAATAGCTACCAAAAAACCCAGACTTGAAGACGTGAAATAATCAGCATAACCACATACAAACACAAGTCAGGGGTTAAAACGCTGTTGCAAAATTCTTTAAAAACTGTTCATTAGTCAAATATTTTTCAGCCTTAAAAAGGAAAGAAATTCTGACATACACTACAACATGGGTGCACCTTGAGGACATTATGCTAAGTGAAATAAGTCCGTCACAAAAAGCAAATACCATATGATTCCACTTATATGAGGTACTGGAGTAGTAAATTCATAGACAGAAAGTAGAATGATGGTGGTCAGGGGCTGGCAGGAGGGGAAACGGGGAGTTACTGTTTAATGGGGACAGAGTTTCAGTTTTGCAAGACGGATAATTCTGGAGATGGATGGTGGTGATTGTGGCACCATGTAAACGTACTTAATACCCCACTGAACTGTATACTTAAAAAGGGTTAAGATAGGGGAAAAAAAGTTTCCCTTACAAAAACTGTTACTGATTAACTCTGAGAAAGGCAATAAATACTCCCCAAAGAGATTAAAGAATGAAATTTACAATGTTAATAATATTAATGATCACCTTGGATAATCCATATAAACAATTTTCCAGAGACAATTGTTACCAATTAGGAAAGCTAAAATACACAGATAAGCAGGCCTTTCCCTGGCTTGTTCCATCAGATACAGAAGCAGCCTTAAGAGATGTATATCTTTATGAAAATAGACTTGGTTACCTCCCATCTTGCAAGGGCCACCACCTGGAATTTCATCTCCTGAACTGACACATACCCCATTAAGTATCTGCCATGAGATTGCAAAACATACAAGAGGGCTTCCCTGGTGGCGCAGTGGTTGGGAATCTGCCTGCCGATGCAGAGGACACGGGTTCGAGCCCTGGTCTGGGAAGATCACACATGCCGCGGAGCAACTAGGTCCGTGAGCCGCAACTACTGAGCCTGCGCGTCTGGAGCCTCTGCTCCACAACGGGAGAGGCCGCGACAGTCAGAGGCCCACGTACCGCAATGAAGAGTGGCTCCCGCTCGCCGCAACTGGAGAAAGCCCTCGCACAGAAACGAAGACCCAACACAGACAAAAATAAATAAATTTATTTTTTAAAAAAACCAAAACATACAAGAAACAAAAATCTTAGTCTTTGAACGTTTACAACAAATTCAGGTTGTTTGGCTACATGTGTATTCAGATGGTCAAAAGTTAGCAAGTCCTATAGAGAACAGCCTGGTGGTTGCCAAGAGGGAGGGGTGGGGGAAGGATGGATTGGGCGTTTGGGATTAGCAGATGCAAAGTATTATATATAGGATGGATAAACAACAAGGTCCTACTGTATAGCACAGAGAACTATATTCAATATCCTGTGATAAACCATAATGGAAAAGAATATGAAAAAGAATGTCTGTATGTATAGCTGAGTCACTCTGCTGTGCAGCAGAAATTAACACAACATTGTAAATCACAAAATTGTAAAATACTTTAATTTTTTAAAAAGTTCTGGAAAAAAAAAAAAGAGCAAGTCCTGGGGACAGCATGTAGATTCAAATAGAGGAAGGTCCTTCCAGAGAAGACGAGACCTGGGCTGGCTCTGGAGGAGGGAGAATGCAGCCTGGCAGGTGGCAAGGAAGGGCCACGTGCCACCAGTTAAAAATAAATGACAGAGGAGCCCACACAAAGGCTAGGGAGGGACGAATGTGGAGTATGGCAAACCGACCAGCCAAATTAAGGTCAAGGGCAGACATAAGGCAGGAGGGAGTGAGAGAAGGAATGGCCTGAGTGTGCAGGCGCAGACCCAACTCTGAATTTAATAGAAGCCAGTGGTGGGAACGCACCTGGCTAGTTAGAGGGGGACAAAGCAGTGGTTGCAAAGCCGGGCAATGAAAAGCAAAGGTAGGTCCAGGAGAAACCAAAAGGTCTTCAGAAATGAGGGTTTCCCATTCTTGAACGCAAGCTACTTACAGACGTGTTTCAGCAGAAGCATGGCGAACACCGTATATACAAGTTATAAGGAATTTTCCATTCTGAAACTGCTCCCAGCTATTTTCATGGGTTCACATATGCAGAACCCATTTCTGAAACCAGGGCAGGCCACTGTCACGTTAAAATTCAGCATGCCGTACCACTGCCATTTACCATTCCCTGGAACAGGCCATGGCTGATGGACAGAAATGGGCTTTTCCACAGGAAATTCCCAGGACCAAGTAAACCCACACTGGAGAACACCACGGGAGAAAACATGGCAGCACTGTATTTTAGCTCAGCAGTGTAAGTAGCTAAATTATTCTGCCTGCTTATGAATAGATCAATGTTAGTCCAACAGCTCCAACTTGCAGTGGAATTTTTGACAGTCTCTCCTGAAAACTGAATGTCAGGTTAATGGTTTTCTGCACAATACCTGTCCACAATTCTGTGACTATTCACATTTGGTTTAGAGACATAAGTGAAGATTTTTCAAAATAGGGTAGGCAGTTTAAAGAATATTAGCCTTACCTTTTAGCTAAATGCTACACATATGAGAATACCTAAACTCAGTGGAGGCAATATACATATTGGTGAGACTTTCCTCCTAAATGCTAGTTTTAGTAACTACTGTAACTATGGGGCAAAAGAGAAGATGACCTTAAATGAAAAGTAGGAGGTTAAAAAAAGATACTAACTTGGCTTTCATGTTCTTAGTGGGACTAATTGCTTTGACTTAAAACTAATAGTTATAATAGCTAAAGGCTCATCTGCTCAGTCCATATTGCAAGCTAAACTAATAGCTTTGACTTAAAACTAATAGTTATAGAGATAGAAATAAGATAATCTAAGCACTCAAGTGGGCATGAGAAGAATAAATGAGCAAAGAAAAGAAGGGAGGAGGAGGGAGGGAGACAGGCAGGGAGAGAAGAGGGGAGGGAGGGAGGGAAGGATGAAATTAGACCCCGTTGAACAAAGTATCACAACTTAATTATTTAATATTCTTACTTAGACAATTGAAAATCTTGTTTAACTCTTTAAGAAATAAAACTTCCATGGGTATACTGTGCAACCGTAGCTCAGGGACCATGCAATATTTACTCCTAGTCTGAAAAGTCTTTGTATTAATTCCTGATTAATAAAGACATAATACTCAAAAAACAGAGGGGCAGGTAACTGGACAGTGAGAGAGCTACACAGGTGCCTCATTTACAAATTGGCAACCCTCACAGAAGTTTAACAGTCCCAACATTTATTCTGCTTTTGAACTTTTAATTATAAGTTTCAAAGTCTGAGAGGTACTTTATTAGCCAAAAATGGCATTTTCTGCCCCCTTGCGCATCTATGTACCTATTCTACAACTGTTCTGAAGCATTCTTATACTCTTAAAAGTGGACCCCGTGATTTACCTATGAAGTTTTTCAGTCTCAATCCATGGCAACCCTTGCACTTATTTTTCCTAAAGACTCAAAGATGCGTTTCTGAGTTACGTAATACTGAACTTCATCCTTTTGTACAAATTAAACCAGGAGTCATAAAGCAGTAGGTAAATGAAAAACTGAGTTAAAAAAAACACACACACACACAAAAACAACTGACCAAATCTATAGCGGGCTCAGCTTTTTTTGAGAGAGAGATTAAGGTGCGTGCAGTGGACTGGTATGAAGGTCACCCAACAAAATGTTGCAATCTTAAAGTGCCATTGACATGCAGACCGTGTCCAGCAGCAGCCCGGAGCAATCCATGTGACTCTTTTCCTTTGCTCATTACTATCTCACCCCCAAATCATTCATACATGTACATGACGAGGGTATGTTACAGTTGCAGTAAAATATTTTTAAAATTAGGAGAATTCTTCTCTTTAAATTGAAATAAAAATCCTTAATATAACTTTTTAAAAAGTTGCCCTCCCCATCTCCAGCTTTTGTTAGAGGAAAAGTGACCTGAAAGCTCAAAATCCCACCATTGGTTTTTGCACGATAGATATGGGCTTTGACAAATCCGTCTTTTCACGACTCATTACCTGCCTGCTGACAGTGTTGAAATCCCCAAATTGTTTCAGTTGGAAGTTTTCTGATTTTCACAGAAAAGAGCTGAAAGCCACAAGCCACCAATGCCCGTGTACCTTGAGCTTTCTAAGTCAATATGTCGGAAGGAAGCGCTCGTCGCAGGGCACCTCCATTCATCTCCCACCTGCTGCTGACCTGCAGTTTCCCTGTTGGCGGAGACAGCTCCTTGCAAAGCAAACAGCTCCCCTCGCCGCATGGAAAGGCTCATCTGCTCAGTCCATATTGCAAGCACGAAACTCCCTGAGAGCCATTTAGGGAGTGAATGAGACTCAGCCGATAAGCAAAGAGCTGACCTTTAAACCCCAGGCTCTAATAGAGCATGAGGATATTTCACTCCGTGTTTGCTCAACAGTCCCAGGGTCACGAGGGTCTGCGTTGACCGGGGTGGGGCGAAGCCAGGAGCCTGGGCCCGGCTCCCGCATTGCACCTGACAGAACCCGATAGAACGGGGTAGGGGGCTGGGCTAGTGGAAGGCCCACACCCCAGGATCACGGCTTGAACACTCTCTAGCATCTAGGGATATCATGGGAGTACACAAGTCTGCCGACTGGCTCTTAGCTACCAACGTTGGAAGAAACGAGAAACAGCTTTTTCTTCTTTGCTTTCACCTTGTCATAGTGCCATACTGAGTGCTGGAGCTTGAAGCAAAAGGAGAAGTTGGGAATACTTCCCCTGGCTTTAATAAAAATAGATTTTATTCATCATGGATTTTTGGCATGTGTTTTGATTTTACAAAATATTGCATTAAAGTAATGTTTATCTGACTTCGTTTTTTGGTACCCAAAGCGAATGCCTCACGTACCTCACCCTATTCCTGTCGTTGCTCTGTCACCTCACTGCTCCCACCTTCCATCTTAACCTGAAAATGGAAGCAGATCCAGGCAGGGTGGTTGCGATGCTCGCAGTTGAGATAAGAAAGGAAGAAGAGCCCAAAGCATCTCCCATGTGCCAGGTACTATGCTAGGTATCTTAGGTACATTCTTTTTGTCCTTACCTATGAGGAAGGTGTACTAATCCCCAGCTGAGGAAGCAGAGGCTTCGAGAACATTCTTCCCACTTTCCTCCATCTCAGGAACTGGCCTTGCAAGCTATCTGGCACTCAAGACAGAAACCTGGGAGTTGTCCATAATCCCCCCTCTCCATCCCATTGAATCCATCACCAATACTTGTAACTGTTCATCTACATAGTAAGTGGGGGATCAAAAGATGGTCTGTTTGATGACGATCTCCACACTCTTTTTGCTTTATCTGCCCCCTCTCCAAGGAAAGTCAGGATCACTGCATTGTTTTAATAGCCAAGTCCTGCACTGGCCAGTCGAGGAAGAGGTTAAATTATTTCCAAGTGCTGACTGTTTTACAAATTTACTCAGTACAAGTGAGTGTGATCTTGAATGTAAGCTCTATCTCTGGCCCAGGACATTTGCTCTGAGCACCAGATTCCAGCTACCTGGTGTCCCCACTTGCATATCTCATGCACATCTCAAACTAACACATCCAAAACAAGATTCTTGATCTCCCTTCTCCTCAAACCCTGCTTCTCTCCGGTTTCCTCCACCTCAGGACCTGGCACCATCCACCACTGGGTACTCAGGCCAGAAACCTGGCAGTTGTCTTTGACACCTCTCCCCACTTCCCCATCTAAACCATGGCCAACACCTGTCCATTTAAATAGGAAAACAATACCAACAACAACACTGACTAAAGCATTCGCTACCTGCCAGGTACTCTTATGATGCATAAAGAACATTGTTAACTCACTCAATTTTCACAACAACTCTATGAAATGATTCTGTTACGGAGAAGCTCATTTCCCAACGGTCATACAGCTACTTAGAGAGGGAATCAGTATTCTAACTTAGGTCGTCTGGCTTCAGAACACACACTCTTAACCATGACGCCCTGTCTACAAAATAATCCCAAATCCATTCACCTTCTCGGTTTCCCATTGCCCCGTCTTAGTCCAAGCCACCATCACTACTCATTCAGGCAACTGCAAAAGCCTCCTGAATGGTCACCTTGATTCTACTTCTACTTCATTTCCACACATCAGATCTTCATGAAGCAGCCAATATGGTCTTTTTAAAGTTTATGTCAGATCATGTCATTTCCTCTGCCAAAGCCTTTAGAACCTTTCCACTACTTTCTGAGTGAAATTCAAACTCCTCAGTGTGGGCTACAACCCCCTAGGTGGACAGGCTCTTCCTAGATTTTCTCACTTCCTATCTTTCTAGCCCACTAGCCTTCTTGCACTCCCTTGGACCTAGCACATTCTTTCCTGCAATGCGTTCTTCCTCCCCTGGCTGGTCTACCTGATCCTCTATATGTCCCAGGCTACTTTCCTGACCCCCTCAGCCTGAAATAGGTCTCCATATTACTCTCTCTTAGCACCCTCTTCTTTTCCTTCATAGCAACCTTAAAATTTGTAACTCTACATTCATTTGTGTTTTTACTTGTTTATTGCTTGTAAGCCCCAAGAGGCACAATCAAGGTCTGTTTTATCCACCATCTTACTCCCTGCCCCTACCCCAGAACCTGGAATATAAACAGTGCAATTATTTGTTCAGTGAATAAATTAATCCTGGGGTAGCTCTTTTAAAGACTTCTACAAGTTAACTGAAGAAGGCACTTAAGTAATTAACATCATTGATTCTTAAAAAGAAAATACATATGTATGTATGTATGTATTATATATTTTTATTTCCAACATGTGAACAAAAATTATTAAACCAAATATTCAATCTTTGGAGAAGACACAGAAGGAAACAATAAAAGGAAATCTCTAAAGAATTACTTTTTGAAAGCCTTAGACAGTATATCTAGGTTTTTAAAAAGTTCTTGTGTTGGGATGACTATCAATCCCAATAAGACGAGGATCAAACTCTCAACTGTTCTTATTTAATCCCGATACATAGTGGTGTTCCATAAATATCTATTAATGATAAACGATGGGCGATTTCGATGACATGTCTTTTGAGTACGTATTTCTCTTCGTAACTTAGTTAGAGATTGATTTTCCCACTGGTGCCAAATCTCTTATCAGGAAACAGCAAACCATCCATTGCACATGATTTTCTACGGTTCTGCTGTGTCACATGTGTTTTAGGAATAAAGCCAGATTCTTTATGTCTCTGTATAATAGGTAATTATTTGGCTTGAGATTAAGGTACCTGTTCTTTAGGATTCCAATATTTCTAAAAAAGAAAATGAATGCATCCAAAACATGGAATGTGAAGTGCGAGAAAAACTACAAATCATGTATCTGATAAGGGAGTTGTATCTAGAATACACAAAGAATTCAATAATAAGAAGACAACACGATTTAAAAATATACAAAGAACATGAGGACATTTCTCCAAAACAGATAGAAAAATAGCCAATAAACACATGAAAAGATGCTCAACATCCTTGGCCACAGGGGAAATGCAAACCTAAAACCACAACAAGAGATCATTTCCTATCCATTAGAATAGTAATAATCCAGAAATTATTGGAGAGGATGTAGAGAAACTGGAATCCTTATACACTGCTGAGGGGAATGTAAAATAGTGTAGTTATGTTAAAAAACAGTCTGGCAGTTCCTCAGAATGTTAAATATGAAGTTACCACATGACAAAGCAATTTTACTCCTAGGTATATACCTAAGAGAAATGAAAATATATGTCCACACAAAAACTTGCACACGAATCTTCACAGCAGCGCTGTGCATCACAGCCAAAGCTGGAGCAACCCGAACATTCATCAACCGATGAATGGAAAATCAAGTATTGTATACCCATGTAATGGAATATTATTCAGCAGTAAAAAGAAATGAAGGACTGATACATGCTACACCATGGAAAAACCTTGAAAATGTTAAGTGACAAAAAGCCAGCCACAAAAGACCACACATTGTATGATTCCATAGATAGGAAGTGTCCACAACAGGCAAATTCACAGAGACTGAAAGAAGATCCGTGGCTGCCTCAGGCTGGGGAGAGAATGAGGCACCCGTGGTAATCAGTACCAGGTTTCTTTTGGAGGTGATACGAATGATCTAAAATTAGATGGTGATGGTTACATAACTCTATGAAGAATTTCAGTTCACTTGAAATGAGTGAATTGCATTGGTATGTGAATTATATCTCAATATAGCTGTTATAAAACGGATGGAATACAGTTTTTACACTTTAAAACTGGACCTATGCTTGGCATTTACAAGGGTAGGTGTGGCTTAACTAAAGAGTATCTATAAATTACTTTCAAGCACGGTAATGAATTTTAGATGAAACTTCCCCATAAAGAATTCATGGTCTCCCTCGCTTCTCATAATTCCTAGTCTCATATCTTTGTCCTTGTTTAGGGACAGACTTGAAATCACAGGGCCAGGTTTCTAGAATGCTAAAGTGGGACAAGATGAAGAGATGATGACTTTAGAGGAAGGAAGCTAAGATCTAGAGAGAGTAAATATCTTTTCCAAGATCATAAAGATAAGGAGGAGAATCAGAGCTTTCCAGACCGAAGCTGTATTCTTTTTTTTTTTTTTTTTTTTTTTTTTTTTTTTTGGTTTGGGGCCTCCCTTTTTTTTTTTTTCTTCTTTTTTGGGGCCGAGGCCCCCCCACCCCCGCGCCGCCCCGCCCCCGCCCCGGGGCCCCCGCCGCCGCG
>NW_020838000.1:2141513-2310524 GCF_003676395.1 Aethalodelphis obliquidens | reverse complement strand
TTTTTTTTTTTGCGGTACGCGGGCCTCTCACTGTTGTGGCCTCTCCCTTTGCGGAGCACAGGCTCCGAACGCGCAGGCTCAGCGGCCATGGCTCACGGGCGCAGCCGCTCCGCGGCATGTGGGATCTTCCCGGACCGGGGCACGAACCCGTGTCCCCTGCATCGGCAGGCGGACTCCCAACCACTGCGCCACCAGGGAAGCCCCCAAAGCTGTATTCTTATTTTTCAGCGGCACCGCACAGAATGGAGAGTCGTGAGTGGCATTTTCCAAAGTGGCCCCATTAGATTCGGGTCTCTAACGTCAAGAGTTAGGCCTTCCCCGACATTGGGCTCCTCGGCTGGTCACCACCATTACTCAGGTCCTAAGTAGAGATGGAGGCAAATGGGGTGTTCAGCCTGACTTTGAACTCTCTCTTCCACCTACTCGGCAAAACCCTTCTGTTCCCATGTTCTCTTCTACCTCACACCCTTGCTTTTGAGACCCCGAGAGATCTCACCCAGCTGGGGGCTTCAGTGACGCCACATGCTCTTCTGTCTGTGAGGAACGTGAACTCAAAACTGATTTTGCTTCTCAGTGTTGTTGAGAGTTGATGACGCAGCGTAACTTCAGTTAAATCATTACTCTTGATTCAATTTAAACACTGGTATGAACACAATACTTCAAAAAATAATCAGACCAGTCAATCCGTTTAGATAAGAATTTTGACCCCAAAAGTTAATTTTTTACTTCTATATTCCTCTGCTACCTGTCCCTTGCAATTTTGCTCCATTTCAGAGAGTCTGAACTGCCTAAGTCTGGCTCCCTTCCAAGGGTATATTTTATTAACAGGCCATGAAGAGAACTGTATTCTGAGAGTCAATGAAATACAGGATTGATTTTTACTATTCCATTTTGTCTGGCTGATGAGGAGAAATGGCCGTGCTAGGCCTGGGCTGGAGAACTCGGGGACACTGTTTTGACATCACTATTACTGCTCCACTCTCTGAAATATATTTTTAAAGCATTTTATCAGCAGCTTCACTGAATTTCTCTGCAAACTATTATCTTCTCACATAAGTCAGTAAGAAAGAAAGCACACGGTCCTTTTAGACTCTCAGAGAAAGTCATTTAAAAATAAGTTGAGGGCTTCCCTGGTGGCACAGTGGTTGAGAGTCCGCCTGCCGATGCAGGCGACGCGGGTTCGTGCTCCGGTCCGGGAAGATCCCACATGCCGCGGAGTGGCTGGGCCCATGAGCCATGGCCACTGAGCCTGCACGTCCGGAGCCTGTGCTCTGCAACGGGAGAGGCCACAACAGTGAGAGGCCCGCGTACCGCAAAAAAAAAAAAAAAAAAGTTGAAAGAATTTTTGAAGCTTATAGGAATATGTTCATTCCATCTGTTTTGGTTGTCACTGGATAGAAACCAGTGACACTGGATAGAAACGTCTTCAAAGCAAACCAGGTTCCTCTCCACTTTGTGGGACTACGCAACAGAGTTTTGTACATGATGGTGATACGTGTGTTTGTGTTCCTCTCATTCAGTAATGTTTGTATACTATGCAGGTTTATTTCATAAGTCTCTTCCAGAGTTTTTATCCATTTGGCCACTAGTTAGCATCCATCCTAGGCAGAGAGTAAAGGGGCAAAGGTGGTGAATTGTGAATGCATCTAATTTCTGATTTGTTTGTCATTCTAGAAGTAGTTTTGGGGAAAAGAGGATGAAATTAATAAATTGTGGAGTTTGGGTTTTTGGGTGTTAAAAATTGGTAAATCTCTCCTAATTGTGGGATTAGTTAGGCTTTATTGGACTACACACTGTTTGGATGAAAGGGAGGGAGGGAGAGAAGGAAGTCTTGAGGGAAAGGAGCTTTCTGGTCTCACACTCCTCTAAGCCAGTGGGTCGGGTTTCCCGGTGAGGACACTGCCTTTAGAGAAAAGTTGGGCCCATTTGGGAGCTACACGAACTCTTCAGAGTCATAATGGCGGCAACCCTGCAGTCACTGCTTCACTGTTTTACAGCAGAGCTTGGCAGACGTTAATGAATCCCTGGGGCATCTCGTCAAATGCAGATTCTGGTCCAGCAGGTCTAGGTTGGGGGCCTCAGATGCTGCATTTCTAACAAGCTCCCAGGGCTGACTGCAGGGCTGGACCAGGGCCCGCCCACATCTGAAGAGCGAGGTGCTAAAGAAATGGAGTAAGATATAAGAAAAGAAAACACTCTGAGGCTAAATGACAGTAGTCATTCTGGGCTGATAATACCTGCTAGACAATTGATTTCGGGGTCATTTTTTTGTTCCTAAAAGAGGAAGCAGCTGTGTCCGGCTGATTGCTTTGGAGCTCTGGTCAGCTGGCTTCGCAGGCTCCAGACCCTGCAAGTTTGACAGAAGACTGAGGTTATGGTCTGTAGTGTACATTTAATTGTCTTTGGGCATTCAAAAAAGGAACTTCCTTCTCCCCAACTGCATTCTCATTGCCTCTCGGTGAGTTAAACATTTTCAACCCTTTCAGGCCCCTCAGTAGGGTACCAGTTCATGCATAGGCAGCTAATAACGTGGCTCTTACTTTAAATTTCCTCCATCAAACCTATTGTAAATGGTAAAATCGACTGAGTCAAGAGTCCCCTCCTTCCCTCACAGTGCAGTAAATCTCCTATCGGTAGCCTGAAAGAATGAATGAACACCCACCTGATGACTGAGGAGGGATTTAAGCCCTGGGAGAATCAGACTCACATTGTTCAAACACAAAGACCCAACTCCAAACCCACAGTAACATCACAAGAAAGACGGTGTTTAGGTAGAGCCTCAGATGCCCATGCAGCATGGCCTTTAATCCTCAAATATGTTACGTATTATACTTATTCTAAAGAGAAAAGAATTCCTGTACCTAGTTTTTATATAAGCACTTATCATGTAAATATTAATTGAGAATGTATTTATTTGTATTCTTGGAGGCTCAATACCACATTTTACTTTCCAAATACACTTCGGTCAATAGAGCAGAAGAATTAAATTTCAGCCATTCAATTCTAAGAGATCATTTCAAACCACATACATCAGAGTGCCTGCCTAACACCTTACCCTCTGTCCCCATGACTTTGCTCCCGCTTCCCCTAAATTTAAAGAGATTTCATTTAGCACGTCTTCTTAGTGGCATTTGAGAATGTATTACATGGTGCATTCTGTCATTTGCACAGCAAAACAAAACAAGTCAAAACGACAGGCTTATCCACCTGTGATTTACCTACCTAAAATTAGGCTGAAGTTACTATTTCTTTTCTTGTTTTCTATCACACTAAGACAACGAATCCACTGGCTTAAATTCTAAAGCTAACATCGTTAGGAGCATCAGAGAGTTCAGAGATGATCAGAAAAATTGCACCGAAAAACAATCTACTCTCAATTATATGCATTAATGATGGGAGTAGTGACACAAAAAATGTTTAAACCACTGTGTTGGTTTTATAACGTTCAGGATTTTTTTGGGGGGGGCACCAGATTCCATTTTATCTTCCTAACATGTTGTACAGACTAATATTTAAATAATTTGCCTTTGTTCCTTTAACCTACGCTAATCTAATAAGCGGGACAAACATGAAGGTTTTACTTCATATTTCACTAAGTAATTGTTGGATATCTTGAGAGTTAATTATGTGACTGTGAAATAATATCTCAGGAACTATGCTGTGGTAATGATTCAGTGTCATTACTAAAATGTGTAGGGGTCCCATCTTGAACTGGCTGGTTCCAGAAAAAATAAGGAACAGGTACAGCATGTAACAAGTGCTTCCTGCCATCTTTGTTTCCATTTACATAGTCAGTCTCAGCAAAAATGCCATGATTTTAGTTGACAAGCACTCCAGGTACTCCTCTTACAGGGTTATTTGTATTTTAGCAAAAGATTCCAGAAGATTGAAAAATCGTAATGACTCAAAGGATACCACTCAAATGTGGGAGTCTTCAAGCTAGAAACTATATCTCTTGAAATTTGACTTTTAATTTTGCGTATTTTTTCAAATAGACCATTTTCCAGACAACAGTACAGATTCTCAGATGGTTCTACAGTTCCCCAAAGGTTAAGAACCACTGCTAACAAAGGCATTTAAATCATCAAGAAAAAACAATAATTCCTCCGAATTGCCTTGGAGAGAGGTTGACCCCAATCTTGGATTTTGGAGTGAGGCAGGCCTGGGTTCAAGTCTGCTTTCCACCATTCATTCACTGTGCCACCTCAGGCAAGTTACTTAACCTCTCTGAGCTACAGCTCCTTTCTCTATAAGGTGGGGATAAAACAAGCACCTACTTCATTGGGCCTTGTGAAGACTGAGTGTAATGTCTGTAAAGAGCTCAGCACATAGCTACCACACTGTGTACTCTCAAGAAGTAGGAGCTGTTCCTATGATTACTATTACTACTGTTTGTTTTATTAGCTTTATAAAATATACTGTGAAGACAGAGGCTTTATCTACCAAGTAATAAGGCATATTATCCTAATCCTTCTTGCAGTTGGCTAATAAAACAAGTGATCTGATTTTATTTACTTTAACTAAAGGATATCTAATGTAGTGACATGAAATAACTTTGGGTTTTAATGATTCACCAGCCTTCCAGGAATTTCCTAAATTATAGAACGACTATGATTTCTATGCTCATGGGTTTCCAGACAGCATGTGAAATAAGCAAGGATTTATATTCAGCTGTGTTCAAGACAAACTCTTCGTGTTGAAGAACCGGTACCTTCTCAAATGGCCATGAAAGGGACGTATATGTTATGGTACATCTATAGCACAGATTGCCATGCAACTATTAAAAATAATTTTAAGGAATAATGTTCAATGACATGGAATAAATTCATCATTTATTAAGCCAAAAAAACACACTGCACAAAATCATGGGAAGCCTGATCCCATTTTTGTACAAAAATGGCACAGAAAAATGCCTGGAAGAAAATACACCAGCATTTCAATGGTGTGTGGTGAGAGGATAGGTGAGTTTCTACAAAGAGCATTTATTACTTTTGTGATCAGGATAATAATAAAAGATATTAAAAATGAAAGATTACACATTAAAAACTTGTCAGCAGTGTGATATCGCGGAAAGGGTCCTAGATGCCAAGTACTTGGGTTCAAAGGCCAAGACACAGGCATATTAAAATGATAACCGGGGCTCCCCTGGTGGTGCAGTGGTTAAGAATCCGCCTGCCAATGCAGGGGACACTGGTTCGAGCCCCGGTCCAGGAAGATCCCACATGCTGTGGAGCAACTAAGCCCGGGCGCCACAACTACTGAGCCTGCGCTCTAGAGCCCACGAGCCACAACTACTGAGCCTGCCCACCTAGAGCCTGTGCTCCGCAACAAGAGAAGCCACCGCAGGGAGAAGCCCGTGCACCGCAACGAAGAGTAGCCCCCTCTCGCTGCAACTAGAGAAAGCCCGTGCACAGCAACGAAGACCCAACCCAGCCAAAAATAGAAATAAATAAAATAAATTTATAAATAAATAAATAAATAAAAATAAAATGATAGCCTCAGACAAATTACCTCCCCATTTGGGGGCCAAATAGTGCTCCTTGAAATTGAGAAGCTTTGAATAAATAATCTCTGTGTCTCTTTCCAGTCTGACATTCTAGCATTCTGGATACGTGGCCACGTGCTGCAGAAAAACTTTTTTGTTTCTCAGGCTAGTCCACAAATGCTAAGTGGTACCACACAGTGACACTGGGATGGAGTCCTCTTATTTTTAACATTTCCTGTATTGTTGATTTTTTTAAATAAAAAGGATGTTATTCTTTTGATAATTAAAAAAGATAAAAGGAAAAAAATTATTTGAAATGGGTCAGGGGCTCAGCATAAACACAGACTCACAAACCAGCTGAACAATTTGGTACATATTGTACCTTTAAAATGGGTTAACATTTTATTTGACCTAAACAAATCAATCCAAAAAAAAAAAAAAAAATCACACAATTGAGAGCCATAGTCCCGGAATAAATGACTCAAGTCAAATAGAATAGACTCTTGTGGGCTTCCCTAGTGGCGCAGTGGTTCAGAGTCCGCCTGCCGATGCAAGGGACACGGGTTCGTGCCCCGGTCCAGGAAGATCCCACATGCCGCGGAGCGGCTGGGCCCGTGAGCCATGGCCGCTGAGCCTGCGCGTCCGGAGCCTGTGCTCCGCAACGGGAGAGGCCACAGCAGTGGGAGGCCCGCGTACCACAAAAAAAAAAAAAAAAAAAAAATTGACTCTTGTTATGAGAAGTAGATGGTTTTCTTAAGAAAAGTCTCAGATGTGAAGTCCTTTGAAATAAATAGAACTACCCCCTGAAGCATTCTGGGGGCAAGGTATCGGTAAGATCACACCCTGATCCAAACTATTAAATGTCAGGAAAATACGTATGTGATTAAAATTGTTTTACAGTAATAAGTAGCAAGGAAATCAGATTACTTGAAGCCACAAAACCCAAACAGAACAAAACACGTTTTAAACTGCTACTTTTGGCCCCGTGTCTAAAACAAATGCACTAAAGCCCACTTTCCAGGAGCCCTGCAAAATAGAGAGGGGAGAACATTCCTCTTTCCTCTTGTTCAGATTCTTCCCCTGGAACTAGTGGGCTCCTCGGCTGCCAATGAGAAGTTTCCTCGAGGTGCTTTTTAAAGGGCATTGAAAGGCAGCGGCAGTGACCCAGAAGCCTGGGAAAAACACCCAGTTTCTCAGGCTACCAGCCCCACCCCCTTCTGGGCAAGGCACCCAGCCGAGTGGAGCTTGTCCCCAAAGCTGATCTGCTTCTGTGCATGTGCAAGAACCATTTTCCACCCACACCGTGTAACCACGCTCCTGTCCCGGCAGTAGGGTTACACAACCTGACTTCTCTCCTGGACAGAGGGGAGACTCGTCCACAGGATCCGCTGGGGCTCAGCTCTTGACAAAGAGATTGCTTTGGCCTGATGTGTAAGAACGTGGGCTGTTTTCTGTAGCAAGGGCTGGTGAGAGGGGAGGAAGAAGTATCCGAAACCTTAACAGAATGTTAAACGGATTAAGATTTCTGCATAACTTTGTTACTAGAAAAAGTGTTTGAAGGAGGTGGGGAAGGGCTCCCTTCACACCATCTCATTTTAAAATTTGATAATAATCTTTACAGACCTGCTGATACTCGTAATTATGTTACTGCTACATGAAGTGAGTTTAAAAATAAAATATGCTACCCACTAACATATATAGGGACCTACTGTATAGCACAGGGAACTCTGCTCAATGCTCTGTAATGGCCTACATGGGAAAAGAATCTCAAAAAGAGTAGACAGATGTATACGTATAACTGATTCATTTTGCTGTACACCTGAAACTCACACAACATTGTAAATCGACTCTACTCCAATAAAAGTTATTTTAAAAAATAAAAATAAAATATGCTGCTTGGATAATTTTCAGTGTGATTAGAAGTAGCTTCAAAAATATACTTGATTTGGGCCTAGAGTCTCATTGTAGACAAACTACTTCCCAAGAATTAGACAGACAGACTCGGAAGCTGGCACTCAGCAAGCATTGCCAACAATGTGCCACGTACTGATGAACACCCATGGGTGCAGAACTACTCAGAACACCCATGGGTGCAGAACTACTCAGAACACCCATGGGTGCAGAACACCCATGGGTGCAGAACTACTCAGGTAGGTTACATTCACAGGTCACATTGCCACCACATAGGACACTGATGATCTGTGAAATAGTATCTTTTATGGAAGAATTGTTGACACTTTAAAAATGTCTAAGAACACCCTTAAGGTATGGTTGCATAAACTTGGTAAACATGGTGCCTTTGACACAAATGCACAGATAAAGATAAATCCAGGTCATTATATTTTGGCCAAATATATCCTGAGAAAAACACAGTTCGAAAGGAAACATGCACCCCTATGTTCACAGCAGCACTATTCACAATAGCCAGGACATGGAAAACCCTAAAAGTCTATCCACAGAGGAATGGATAAAGAAGATGTGGTACATATATACAATGGAATATTACGTAGCCGTAAAAAAAGAATAAAATAATGCCATTTGCAGCAACATGAATGGAGCTGGAGATTATCATACTAATTGAAGTAAGTCAGACAGAGAAAGACAAATATCATATAATATCACTTATATGCGGAATCTAAAAAAAATGATACAAATGCAGCAAAGGAAAACATAAACAAGATGAAAAGACAACCCTCAGAATGGGAGAGAATATTTGCAAATGAAGCAACTGACAAAGGATTAATCTCCAAAATTTACAAGCAGCTCAGGCAGCTCAATATCAAAAAAACAAACAACCCAATGCAAAAATGGGCAGAAGACCTAAATAGACATTTCGCCAAAGAAGATATACAGATTGCCAACAAACACATGAAAGGATGCTCAACATCACTAATCATTAGAGAAATGCAAATCAAAACTACAATGAGGTATCACCTCACACTGGTCAGAATGGCCATGATCAAAAAGTCTACAAACAATAAGTGCTGGAGAGGGTGTGGAGAAAAGGGAACCCTCTTGCACTGTTGGTGGGAATGTAAATTGATACAGCCACTATGGAGAACAGTAAGGAGGTTCCTTATAAAACTAAAAATAGAACTACCATATGACCCAGCAATCCCACTACTGGGCATATACCCTGAGAAAACCATAATTCAAAAAGAGTCATGTACTACAATGTTCATTGCAGCTCTATTTACAATAGCCAGGACATGGAAGCAATCTAAGTGTCCATCAACACTTATGAATGGATAAAGAAGATGTGGCACATATATACAATGGAATATTACTCAGCCATAAAAAGAAACGAAACTGAGTTATTTGTAGTGAGGTGGATGGACCCAGAGTCTGTCATACAGAGTGAAGTAAGTCAGAAAGAGAAAAACAAATACCATATGCTAACACATATATATGGAATCTCAAAAAAAAAAAAAAAAGGTTCTGAGGAACCTAGGGGCAGGACAGGAATAAAGATGAAGATGTAGAGAATGGACTTGAGGACACAGGGAGGGGGAAGGGTAAGCTGGGATGAAGTGAGAGAGTGGCATGGACATATATACACTACCAAATGTAAAACAGATAGCTAGTGGGAAGTAGCCGCATAGCACAGGGAGATCAGCTCGGTGGTTTGTGACCACCTAGAGGAGTGAGATAGGGAGGGTGGGAGGGAGACGCAAGAGGGAGGGGATAGAGGTATATATGTATACGTATAGCTGATTCATTTTTTTATACAGCAGCAACACACCATTGTAAAGCAATTATACTCCAATAAAGATGTTAAAAAAATGATACAAATCAACTTATTTACAAAACAGAAACAGACTCACAGACCTGGAGAATGAATTTATGGTTACCAGTGGGGAGGGTAGGGGGAAGAGATAGGAGTTTGGGATTCACATGTACACATTCTTATATTTAAAATAAAATGCCTTTCCATGAAAAGAAAAAATAGAACAGTTGGCAGAGATGGAAAAAACAAAAAAATAAAAAAGAATAAATTTTGGCAGAAATGATCCATGGTGATGACATACTCTTTTATTAAGTCTCACCTTAATATGTTAATTTACTTACTATAATATTGTTACTTTAGCTTTAATTCATATGTACCTGATATATCTATTTCCACCTCATTACACTCAAATTTTTTGAGCCACTGTGCTTCAGGTAGGATGTCTGTAAACAGTGTATAGTTGGAGCTCATATATATATATATATATATATATATATTTTTTTTTTTTTTTTTTAATGTACGCGGGCCTCTCACTGTTGTGGCCTCTCCTGTTGCAGAGCACAGGCTCCGGACGCACAGGCCCAGCGGCCATGGCTCACAGGCCCAGCCGCTCCACGGCATGTGGGATCTTCCCAGACTGGGGCATGAACCCATGTCCCCCGCATCGGCAGGCGGACTCTCAACCACTGCGCCACCAGGGAAGCCCCTAGAGCTCATATTATTATGCAATCTTTCAATCTTTGTCTTCAAACTGAAGAGTTTAGTTCATTTACCTTTATTGTGGTTAAAGATATATTTGGACCTATTTCAATTGTTTTATTTTTTGTTGTTGTTTTCTGTTGGCCATACTTCTTCCTTGGTACTTTTTTTCCTTCTCTCCTGCTATCTATTGAATTGATTGAATTTTCTTTATTCCCCTCCACTGGTTCGGATGTTATTCTATTTCTACAGAGGTCATCCCCAAATTTGTATACCAACCAAACTCTAAAGAAAATCATTATCTCTATCTTTCTCTAAAGTCATACAAGGACTGTGGAAGATATTATTTCCACTTCCTCTTCACCCATGCCATTATGGTGCAAAAGCTAAGTTCTATATTATTTGTTACAGACACTCATCAAAAATTGTGACTATTACTGTTGTTGCTGTTGTTTTAACAACACTGCTTATTTAGATTTCCCATTATGTTTACCAGTTTCTTTGCTCACTGTTTTTCCTTGCAACCTACACTTTTTTCTTGGTTCAATTCTCTTCTTGTTCAAGTATATCTTTTAGTAGTTCTTTCTGCAAGGTTAATTAGCCCAGTCTTGTGTATCTGTTGTATCTTGTTTATCTTTTTAATTTACCCTCAGTTTTGAGTTCTCCCTTAGCAAGTACAGAATTTGGGGTTTTTGCTCAGCATTTTGAAAATCACATTCTGCTGGTATACAGCATCTACTATTGCTGAGAGGAGGTTAGCTGGCTGTGAGACAGTGGTTATGTTGCAAGTAATGTTATCCCCATCCCCTTAACATTTGATTGGCTGCATTCTCATCAGGGTGAGTCTCAGTGTGGATTTGTTTTTAGTTACCCCGTCCAGGACTTCAGAGTTTTCCTTTAGTCTGAACTGCCATCTCCTGTATGCTGGGCGACTTCATCACTGCTATAAATTATCTCAGATTTATACTTGCACATAGTTTTAAGTATCAAACAGTTTTTTAAAATAAATTTATTTATTTATTTTCATTTTTTAAATTTTTTGCTGCATTGGGTCTTTGTTGCTGCACGTGGGCTTTCTCTAGTTCTGGTGAGCGGGGGCTACTCTTCGTTGCGGTGCGCAGGCTTCTCATTGCGGTGGCTTCTCTTGTTGCGGAGCACGGGCTCTAGGCACGCAGGCTCAGTAGTTGTGACTCATGGGCTTAGCTGCTCCACGGCATGTGGGATTTTCCCAGACCAGGGCTTGAACCCACGTCCCCCTGCACTGGCAGGCAGATTCCTAACCACTGCGCCACCAGGGAAGCCCCTATCAAATAGTTTCATAAGATTTGTTATGCAAAACTTCCTTCCGAACTCCTCCTCCCTAGAGATAACCACTCTAAGCTCTTTCATTTATTTAAGGAAAAGAAGGCTTTACCTCCACGTTCACAATAACATGACTGTATCACATGACATTTCAGTTCCAGGCAGTACCTATTTATTCCCCATGAGGGAGGATGAGAGTCAGCTCATCTGTCTCTGTGCCCTCATGCATCCTTCTGAATTAGTTTGTTAGTGGGTTCCTTCTGTTCATTTTTCCTGTTTTCTCTTCCCGATATTTCTCTTGTTAAGATGTTGGACTGACTAAACTGATCCTTTATTTATCTTGTTCCTTCTTCTTCTTCTATTTACCATCACCACCTTTTTCTTCTCCTTTCCAGGAGATTTTCTCAACTTTACCTTTTACTTTGGAGACTGATATGATTGGACATAATTCAGGGTACCCCTGATTCAATATCTTAAGTCCTTCTTGGGCTGCTCAGATTTCCCAGAAAAATGCTTTTTTCAAACTACTGCCTGCAGCGTGAAGGCCTCGCTGCTAGGATTCTGGAAACCCAGTGAGGTAGGAGGTCTGGGAGTCACGTGTCCAGTATGCATACATTTATCTAATTCACACACACACACACACACACACACACACCCAAGACTTTGTCGGTCTGACTACTACTAATTCTTCCAAACAGATCCAGCAGCACCTCCTCTGGGAAATTCTCCATGATCTCCCCAGTAGACATTCAGACTGAGCTAGCTCCCAGAACCCAGACTTTCCCTCTATCTTTGCAGGTATCCCCCTGCCTCTGTAATTGCCTAATTAGACATCTGTCCTCCTCCAGAACCAGCTCTATCCATTTACTTGGCGCAGTTACTAGCATGTAATAAACTCGAGAGATTCATGAGTTATTAATTAATTCCAGAGTCAGCCCAGTTAAGGGAACTGCTCATACATGCAGGAGCCAAATGGGAGCTTGGAAAGCACTTCAAGTACGCTCCACTGTCACAGGTCTTTGGCATCAACATTAGTCCTACCCCTAGCTGTGCGACTCCCCAACAAAATAGGGCATCCCAGATAAGCTTTTCTCCTTGGCTGTCTGGTATTCCTTATCATATTTGTACATGTATATCAAGGAAAGCATTCAACCTACTTCTTAGGAGTATAATGAAATATCTCTGAAAATAATCACTATTGCTTTAAAATATGAAGGTTTCAGATACATGCAAAAATCAAACTATATTGTTACTACGGAAAACTGAGGTATAAGGAAGGAAACCAGGCAAGAAATAGCTGCTGGATATAAGAGCACATGTTGTTGACTTATTTACAAGTGTTGAAGAGCAACAAGCTATGAGCAGGTGTGTGTGATAACAGGCCATGAGCAGGTGTCACAGATAACCGCCTTATCTGTGACAGGCAGAATCTTTGAGAATCTGCATAAATCTTCCAGTGAGCAAAGGGGAAATAACCAAACCATCTGAGGAAGACTGACACTCCAAATGAATGAAGTCAATGCTTTACACAGTTGTAGAATTTTAAAGCCAGAATTATCAGTTAGTCCAGTCTCCTCGTCAAGGTGTGGATGCTAACTGTGACTGTCCCTACAGAGGGCCATTTGGGTTCAGAGAAATCCCCCAAAGCTGATGCCCTGGACCCCGTAACTGACAGGTAGGTTTCAGTACTTCTCAGTCACACTGTGACCCACCCTAACTTTATCCACTGTGCCTACTTTTGAGTATCACAGAAGTCTACACAACAGACACAAGCTAGATGGTCTACAAACACTTTTAACCCTTCAGAACAACCCTATGAGAAAAGGATGGTGTCTGTCTCAAAGATGGAGGAACTGAGTCACAAGAAGCTGCAGGTATCACTAAGGACTCACAGCCGTTAAGCACAGAGGAGACACTAGTGGAGAGGCAGCGTCATGTGCTATTTATGAACTTGGACTCCACGTGACTCTGCATCTAAATCCCAGTTCTACCACTCCCTAGCTATGTGACCTTAGGAAAGTTGCTCAACCTCTCTGAACCCATTTCATAAGGTGTTTTGTTACGAGGATTAAATGAGCTAATATGTGTAAAGCATTTGGACCAGTGCCTGGTACTTGGCACCATAGACGTGTCTGTTAAACATGTAAAAGGGTGGCAGAATTATGAATCAAATCCAGGTTTATCTGGTTCCAATGTATACACTCTTAACCAAGACTCTTCAGCATGTTAATCTCTCAAGAGTTGGAAGGCAGCTACTACATCCCTGAAGTTTTTCTCTTCTCCATATGCTCCTCTTTCCTCAATGGCCCTTGATATTACCTGGTTGCCAGAATGCTTTCCATCCTTCTGGCTTTTGACCTAACTGAAAGAGTCGGACCCAAAACTGCTTCCATACTTCAGGAGATAACAGTAATCTCCCTAGATTTGAGCAAAGTTGTTCTTCTCAGCATCACCTGGGATCCTGCTCAAGCGGTAACCTCTCCAGCTCCAATTCAGACCAGCTAAATCAGAAACTCTTGGGATGGGCCCAGCAATCCGGAGGTCAACAAGCCCTCCAGGTGAAAGGGATGCAGCTCAAGTTTGAGAGCCATTGTTTTCATGGAATGTATGGCCCCAGTGGAAGTGGAGACATCACACTGCTTAACGGCTCATACTAAATTGACGATTAATGGTCTCCTAGAATCTGGGCCTCAAACATGTAACTAATGCAGTGTTGTGGTTTTAAATCCTCCTTTAGGCCTTCTTGATGTGGACCCACCGCTCCAGCCCCTCAAGGTCTCTAAATCCCCGTTCTGTGGTGGGGCATATTGGTTCCCCCGCTCCGACTCTGTGACCCGTGAACACTGGATAAGCACATCATTCGTGTCTCTGTGGTGTCACCCTCAGCATCTACCCAGAGCTGGGGCAGAACCCAGCGGTCCCTGGCAGACTACCTCCTCCGGCCTGACATTAATCCATGAGAACATGCCGTGCCTACGGCTGTTCAACTTGTGAAATTTCCTAGCTATTATCAGCCTGCGTATCTCCACTTGGTCCAAGAGGAAACCATGAGAGTCTAGCTTTGCTTTAAAACTGTGAATAAAAGCTAAAAAAAACCTCCTCATGAGCGCAGCTTTGGAAATTCTTCTTAAGTTTCCATGTTCTCTCTCCCTCCTTCTCCCCCAACCAGGAGAAAGTGGCCTGGAAGCAGGCATACCTCAAAACTTTCATGTTAAACTCGGAGCTCTGCTTTCAGCTTCTTTTAATTTTACACTAATAACTTGTTTTCCAGGTATTCCCTCTCTTTACTGTAGTCCTACATGGTAGACTTTCCTTTTTTTAACATTTTTATATACTTGGAAATGGAAACTCAGGGAAGTTAAGCAACTTTTCCTAATGTCATATCAGCCAGTTTAGTGGGGACACCCATATTTATATTCAGGTCTGTCCAAGGTTCATACCTCCCCTGCTGTGTTATATGAACACTATTGTGGCTGAAAATGGCAGGAAAATGAAAGAAGATGTGCATATGATTTTCAAGACCCTCTTAACCCACCCTTTATTCCAGAGAATACTAAATTCAATTAATGATGGTCAGAACAACACACATCACAGCCACCGGAAAGGTGACATCTTAAAACATCTACAGGGATCTAGCACTTGGTTCCTTTCTACAAGGATCCTCTAAGGTATAAAGACATATCTGGCCACCGTTCATTTCTTCCTGAAGAATACCAGCCCCTACAAAGGAAAGACAACCGTGCAAGGGGCTAGAACACAAAGCCCCTTGTTTCCTAGTGCTCTCTCTGCCAGCCCTCACAAAGTCAAGTGCTGGACTTGTTGAAGAAAGCGATTCATCTCTCCATGGAAAGAATGCCAATACCAACTGTACAATAGACTTCTTTCTTCATATCCTTAATTCCTGAGGATCTTATGGTCACTTCATGTAATGTAAGCAATTATGAGCTTCCAGGTCTGGGAGACAGTTTAATAATAATGGAAGGAAACACTACTCAGGTCTTCTCACAGGCAGATTTCAAGGGAGTCCAATCACACTGATCGACAAAGACTCAGTTTTACTTGATGAAATAAGAAACACAGGCTCTGTCGACCTTCCAACTTCAATTTTTCACTGTCGTACCCTCTTTCCCAAATTTTCTATCCTCCTAGCTTGGTAGACACAACAGAAGCTCAGCTGTTATCCCCCATCTGCCTTATCTTCTCATATACAATCTAGTTCCTTCCTGTTCTCCATGTCAAGGGGCTGGCCAAAGCTTCCTGAGAGGATGGGTATTGTAACTGAGAAGTAAAGTAGACCGTGAAGTCCAAATGATAAATTACACAAATAAACACAATTTTGCCATTTTAAAATATGACAGAGGGACTTCCCTAGTGGTCCATTGGTAAAGAATCTGCCTTCCAATGCAGGGGACGTGGGTTCATCCCTGGTCGGGGAACTAAGATCCCACATGCCGTGGGACAACTAAACCCACGTGACACAACTACTGAGCCCGCGCGCCTCAACTAGAGAGCCCACGTGCTGCAAACTACAGAGCCCACACGCTCTGAAGCCCGCATGCCACAACTAGAGAGAAAACCTGCTTGCCACAACTAGAGAGAAGCCCGCATGCCGCAAAGAAGAGCCTGTGCGCCACAATGAAAGATCCTGTGTGCCGCAACTAAGACCCGACACAGCCAAAAATAATAAATAAATAAAATATTTAAAAAATTAAAATATATAATAGCAAATATTGTCTTCAATTTTATTTTGAGAACCGAGCATGTTCTTGAAAGAGTTCCAACAATTCTGATATTTCAATTTTTAAAGTATCGGTAATGCGGTATTTATACATCTGAGTCTCAGGACTCAAGAAAACCAAAAAGACAATTAAAAAGTTCACTGCGTGCTTTGTTTTGTGATATTACACTAAACTTGCCGATCTGGAAACACTCTTACATAGTCCTTGACTTACAAATGAATTTTCTGATTTACTATTGAGTAAAGTAAACATGTCTTCAGAACAAGCACAGTTTCACTTCAAAGGCACAGAACTAAAGCCAAAGGCAACATAACGGGACCACATCTTGAGGATTTAATCTTCCTTAGGTATGGACACAGGATAAGAAAATACCTGACACCCAGGCCACCACTGCTAATGGTTATTTCATAGCAAACACTACTCATCAATCATAGCACTACTGCCGAGTTCCAACACAACAGCCAACAAAACCTACTTGAGTTGGCACAAAACTATTTGACTGCCTAAGCTCTATGATAGACCTACTAGAATTTGTAGGATTAATGGCTACTCTTATGATTCAGGTTTCTTATGTGGAAAAGGAAAAGCTACAGTAGGTAATTCAAACACACAATGCTTCCAGCAAAGATTCTGCCTTTGATACTTCATAAAAAAAAAAATCTCGGATTTTTTGGATGGAACCAAGGACTGTGCAGACCCTGCATACAATGTATAGCTGACTGTGGAACTGTAGGTATAGGGAGGGGTTCAAGCCTCAGACATTTACAGATGGGCACAGTTGATTCCATGGTGTGGAGTCATATCAGATTGGTGCACGTGGAAACATGTATCTTTCTTACTAATTTGAAAAGTGTATATATGAAATCTGTCCAAAATGCTATAGATAGAAGAATGACTTAATACAATGAACTGTACTTTTCAACTGAATGAACATAACATCTATGATAAATCACAAAGGAAAACCACTCCACTAATATGTGGTTTTCTACAGCTAATGTTCCAAAAACAAAATGTTCTTTTGGCATGGACCTCAAAATTTGTCATGTTCTCATTAGTCTTGAGGGCAACAGTGCTACTTTATACAATTGCAACCATCATGCAACAAGAAGTGAGAGCCTGAAATATTGGATTTTTTTCAAACAAGCAAAAAAATTGCTAAAAATACTTTATGACAAATATGAATAACTACAAGTAGATATTATTCAAATTAATGTTTTATTTGTTTAAGTAAAAACACAACTTACGGAAAAAAATCAAACCACAATATTGAGGAATTGCAATTTATTCCATTTAGAAATAAATAAACAGAAGAAGTTGTTATAACATGCTACCATTTATAATATCTCCAAATCCTTTCTCATATTGGTTTCAAATGATATATTTAATAAATATTCAACATATGTTCAAAATACATATGTTCATATATACTCAAATTATATAATCTGAACACATATACATAAATATATATTCTCAAAGAGCTGTGCACTAGCAAAAAGTTTTGGAACAAACAAACAGGATGGTTTTAAAAAATGAGCTAAACCACCTACTTTAACACTTACACCTAGTTAGAGACGGAACACTAGTTTTCTCACCTTTTACAACATGTAAAATTATATTTTAAATGTCCCCCCAAACACAGCATTCTTCAAGAATATGGACACCGTCATGTTTTTTTCAATTTTAATAAAGCAAAGCGTCTATAGCGTTGACAGACATATTACAGAAGAAAACAAAGAAAACATTTTCAACTGTTCCTTCAAAGCATATCTGAAATCCTGTTTCATGGAATACTGCTTTAGTTAGCTCCCTGGCATCCTTCTAAGGCACCACGTGGGGACACAACCATTCCAGCAAAGTCGGAGGCCCCGTGGATGAGGAAGAAGGTGGGAAGGGGTCTGAAAGGATGGAGGGGAAGCTCAGGACCAGCTCTGCAGGGCAAAGGCACTCTCACGGACACGGATCCTGGCACGAATCCTGTCTGAGAGATTGAAAGCCCTGCCCTGAAACCGTGTCTCATCCTGGCATTAGCACCCTCCTTCACAGTGCCCAGCTGAGGCCCCAGGACTAGTTCTCTCCCACACGTGGTGAAATCCGACTCTCAAGGTCTCTGGGCCTCAGCTTCACACAGGCGGGTGCTCAAAGAGTGACATGGTTGCCTTCCAGCTCCCAGGTGTTTAATATCTTCAGAAGGATTAATGCTACAAATTCAGACAAGAATGCTCTGGAAAGCTTCATTACCCCCATCTCTTGGACACTCATGGAGCTTTGTGGCTTTTGCAAAGTAATTTTGTTCCCCCAAAATCCACTGTATTTTTATATGATAGCCATCAACAATCTGAAAATGAAATTAAGGAAACAATTCCACAGACAATGAGATTTTTCATTTTAATTTTTTTTTCAGTCTCTCTGATGGAAGCTGTCAACCCCTGAAACAATAAGTTAAAAGTAAAAACTGACTTTTCAAACTCTGCAGAGCTAAATGAATGTTGAAGAAATGGAAATGATTAAACTTCCAGATCCTTTTTTGTTAAGTGTGTAGCATTCACACTTCTGAAGACATTAAACTTTAAAACAGCAGTACCACTTTTGGGATGCCCTGTACTTCTCATAACCTGGGGAATTTCTTTGGGGTTCAAAATTGTCATTTCCTTCCAGTCCATGGATGTCCTTCCATCAGCCTACAGCTGTATTTTCTTGATTTAAAATGAGCTTTTCTTTAAAGGTGTCTTTTTCAAGATTTTGAGGCATTCTCTGACAGAGAGTTGTTTTTTGAAATTGAGGGTGAAACGTAAATGCTTACTGTCATGAACGTGCAACTGAGATCATTTTAACATTCATATATGCTATTTAGACATTTTACTGGTTCAGGAATCTGGTTTAGGGAATACAGTCTCATCATCTCTGGGGACAGTTGAGGGGCCACACTTCATCAAATGCATGTGTTTGGGGTTTTATTTTTTTAAAACACTGATCTGCATATATATAAAGAGATACATTCATTTTGGGGGGGTTTGTTTGTTTGCCTGTTTGTCTTTTACCATAACCTCAGCCAGAATTCTAGTTTGCTATTATGACCCAGGACATACATATAAAGGTGCGGTGTCGTGTGTGCATGTACCTGCATTTTTTTAATGAAATAAAATGCTTCAAAAACATGTGATTTACTCTAATACCTTCTATCCTAGTCTTTCTTACCCAAAACTTTTGTGGATGTGACTCATTACGTTGACTCGGGGCCCACTAACGTGCTGATTACCAAGTCTGAAAAACAATAAGCTGGGTATAATGGGTTAGTCAATACCCACCGGGGTTACCCCGGTAACTCTTTTGTATGCTTGGACTGCATATTTTTTACCTGAGGAGATGCAAGCAGAACAAAAGCTCAACTCCCACTGCGGTGAAGCCCTTGGGGATCTCGGTGAAATGCAGACTCTGGCTGGGCAGGGCTGGGGCAGGAGATTCGGTGCCTTTACCACCAGCCAGCCTGGGGGCAGCAGTCTGAGAAGTGTGGGTGCAGAGGAGCAGGGCCGCGTGGGACACACTCCCACCGCACAGCCGTGCAGCCGTGACCGGGGCACGACCCCAGCATCCCCACAGGCGGTACTCACTGCAAAGGAGGCATCCTCGTGCCTTCAACATCCTCCCCTTTGTGATTTGCACCGTTTCCTTTTCTCCATAACCAACCCTCAGCCCAAACAAGCAGTGGCAAGGCCACCCTCTCTGGGATTGCTTGAAGCCACCTTTGGACGGGATTACCCCAAAATATGGACAACTACCTTGTTTGTCTCAACAAAGCAGGAACAGCAGAGATGATGCCGGCAAACAGGAGTGTGAAAGATCTATTAACACGTTGTTTCAGGCACCGGTTAAACTGTGAAACCCGCTTGTCAAGGTGGACCGCGCTCAAAACATACTTCTGAACGTGACAGAGGTAAATTCTGTAGTTCAAAGCAGGATTTCATAATTCTAAGCCGTGGAGTTAGAATTCCCACACGAGGAAACACTGACAGTAATCGTAACTGTTCCTGGTACGATACTGGCTTTCTGTACTTCCGGCCACCGGAATCCGGGATATACATGTATTGATAAAATGAAAACAGTCTTGATTTTGGTGAGGCTGTCCTTCGTGTAATCATTTTGTGGACCCGTCTGGAGGGACGAGGGAATGGGCTCACCACTGCACCCGAGCGTGGACCTTGCACACATTTGGTACAGGATACGGGTTTGATAAAAAAATGAACGAACAAAATTTTTTGAATGTGCCATCTCACGTTATTAGCTGTTTTCCCATTATAGTGTTTGCTTCACTGAACTGAGCAGGAAGCTTTAAAAGGGAGGAAGAAAGGAAAAGTGGCATCTTCCAAATTGCAGCTGCTCACCATGCAGATGGGGAGAAGCGAGGGGAAGGGAGGAAAAAGAGACAGACAGACAGACAGACAGACCCACAGACCAGGGCACTGATTCCTGACTCCCGATTCCTGGTGGGAATAGGGCAGGTGGAAGAGGAGGCAGATTTGGGGATGCCTCTCCCCACCGGCCATGATGGGTAAGTGTAATTGGCGAGGAGCTTGGGGGAGGGAAGCAGGGGGACTTGGAACTGGTCTAAGGCAGTGGTTTTCAATGGGGACAATTATGCCTCCCAGGGGACAACGGGCAATCACCGTCTGTTCACTGTCATAACTCCGGGGTGGAACACTAATGGCCTCTAGAGGGTAGAGGGTAGGGAGGCTGCTAAACATTCTGCAATGCCCATGGCATCCCCCACAGCCAAGAATTACGTGCCCCCAAATATCAATAGCACCCAGGTCGAGAAACCATGTTCCAGGGGTACAAAAGGGGAAAAAAAAGCCTGGTAGAGGCAAGAGCAGAAGCTATTAGGAAACAGAACGTGCTCGCCAGGACCACTAGGCAATCTTGGGCAACAAGCGAGGTCTTAGACAGAAGGGAGACAGTGTGGGAGAGAGATGAGGGTAAGGAAACAGAGCTGGGGATCTGGCTGTGCCTCCTGTTTCACTGGATCCCTCTCTAGTCAACTCTGAGCCAGGTGCTTGTGGGGTCAGCTCCACTGCTCCCGCTAAAGGCAGTCTGTGCCTCGTGAATACGAAGCAGAAGTCCAAAAGAGGCCAGAGATCCTTGGGTGGAAATGAGCACTACAGGCTGCCCTCCAGGGATATATGCCACTGACAAGGAAGGCTTACGTGCAGCAGACGATGCTGGTGCCCTGACCCCCCTCCTCATGGGCTCCACTTCAATGCCCATGAGCTTGTCTTCCAGCTGCCAAAAACTGCATTCCTTTGCCTCAAGGTGTGCTGTTGGCTGCCCAAGTGGCAGTCCTGAAATGCCGGGAAATCAGTCGCCTCTGTAGGCAGTCCCCAACGGATGCCTGACAGGTTTGGTGAAGAAGTAGGTACTCCCTTGCCTCTTGGGTGGGTAACTGTGAGACATGATCCACGCCATCTCCTAGGGCTCCCCAGTGTGCCCACAGTGGTAACCGGTTTAATAATGCCTCCTTATTGACTGCTATCCCCATTCTGGCCCCCTTCCCCACTCTCCTATGGGTGTTTTCTTTACCTTCCCCCTAAAACGACTTGCACTTCAATTCTCATCTCAGGGTCTGCTTCTGGGGAACCCAAACTCTAATGGCAAGTCTTCTGAAGAGAGACTAGGCTGGCGGCCACTTGAGCCCCAGGTTCCTCGGATGTGAGAACTCTCTGGGTCCACAGTAGCCCTCTAGCAGAGGGGCCGGTCTTCCCATCCCCAAGTCCTAAGCACAGAATCATTGGGATCCTCTGAGCCACAGGCTCTAGACCGACTTCTTTCAGACCATCTGAAACCCAACTCCAGGCACATTCCTCTCTCTCCCATCGAGGGCACAGGCAAAGCCACATCTTTTGCTCAAGGCTGGCAGGGAATGCAAGCACAATCCCTATGAAGTCAAAATTCTGCAAGAACTCAAATAAGTAACACTTGACTCCGAGAAAGGGGTCTTACTCTGGTGCCAGGAAGAGCCAAAGATGAAAACAACGGCAGCCGTGGTTCAAATGAACTTTAATGAATTACCAGTGGGGATTGAAAACCACAGAATAGCAAAATGAAGCAGCTATTTCAAAACCTTGCTAGACAAAGAAGAGAAGTGAACTATAAACCCCTTCAGGGCGATGTTAAATCACTCATCTTCCCTGCAGTGGGAATTCTGAGATGTTAAAAATCTCAAGAAAATGCTCGGAGCTTGAGGGATGCCACGGCGGCAATGAGTGCAAGGGGCTCCCCACACCAGCAACAGGTCTGTAAACAGCGATGCAGCTGACACTTTCCAAGGGCCTCAGAACACGGCCCTGCAGAAACCTGAAGCCATCGCCTGAGGAAGTCCCGCTGTCACCCAGGATGGGAATCAGGCGCCCCCCTTAGGGTCTAGTCACCGTAAGCCATTCTTAAGGACGTTTCTTTACAAATCCTCAGAAGCCTCTCTTCTTAACTTGTGGATGTTCGCTGGGTTTCATCTTTGCCAAGAACATCCACTTTGGGGCCCCGATTCCTTGCCAACTTAGGTGAGGGGATGGGAAGATCTTCTATCTCATCTCTGATGTGTGGAGAGTTTTTTTGCTTTTTTTTTGTTTGTTTGTTTTAAGGGAAAAGAACAGCAGAGCTTTTCTGCCGGACAACCTATTCCCTTATTTATAATGCAGGACAGCAGCGCCTTGTAAGTGTATATTCTGGTTCATCTGAGGACACACGGTTGTTCATTTTAAAATTAGATTCATCCTAATTATACGAAAACAGCCTGCATGTGGTTAGTCAAAACAGCAGGAAAGCATTACTCAGCACCTACGTACTGGGCCTGCCTTCTAGACTCCACTAAACTTGTTCAACACACAGCCCCTGCCCTCTTGGAACTTCAAATCCAGCAGAGAAATATCCATCTCACTGACCAATATGAGGTTTGGACACTGGGCAGTGAAGAAATGCGTATAGTAAGTGACTAAACATGTAATATTATCTTTGGACAAAGGGGTGAGGGAAACTGTCATTAAAGGGGCACGCTGCAGCAGGGCAGAAGCGGAGGTACTTTGGATCTCAATCCTAATGAATCATGGCAGGACTGGGGGAGCTCCCTGAATGAAGGATATTAGGATGCTGTGCTGAAACAGAAGCAGGAAAAAATAGGTATGAAACCGTCAGGGACAGAAGTTTGCTTGTGGACAGCAGAACAGCATCAGAGCAAGAGACAGGAGTAGATGTTATGAAAAAAGGCAGGAAGGTGGTCAGCTTCAGAATCACATTCAATCCAAGTGGGAGAGCCAACTCTGCGTTCAAGTGGCTGCAGTCCTGGGCAGGTGACCAAACATTTATTCTTCTTTATTTTTTAAAAATTTTAATTGGAGTAGAGTTGATTTACAATGTTGTGTTAGTTTCAGGTGTACAGCAAAGTGAATCAGTTATACATATACACACATCCACTCTTTTCTAGATTCTCTTCCCATGTAGGTCATTACAGAGTATTAAGTAGAGTTCCCCGTGCTATACAGCAGGTCCTTGTTGATTATCTATCTTATATATAGTAGTGTGTGTATGTTAATTCCAAGCTCCTAATTTATCCCTCCCCACCATGTTTCTTCTTTGGTAACCATAATTTTCTTTTCTACATCTGAGACTCTTTCTGTTTTGTAAATAGGTTCATATGATATCGCTTATATGTGGACTCTTTAAAAATGGTACAGATAAACTATTTACGTCTATTATTCTTATTTTCCACAGACCCTGAGGGTTCCCTAAGTTCAACGATGGACCATGGAACATATCTCTCGACGATGAAAAATGCCAGGACATCTATAAAAAGGAGATTGTTACCAGTAAACACATCCTAACAATTTAAAACTGAAAAAAAGAATAACGAATGATACAAAATGATCAAGGAAACTTGCAGGTTGACTTTTGGGTCTCTCTCTTTGATCTCCTGCCTTTTGGACAATCAAGCTCCGTACTTCCAGGGTGAAGGCTGACTGAATACAATCACTTTTACAATTTTTGTAATAATAAGATAATGATAAAATTGTTTCCCATGTACTGGGCACTCCCCAGGCACTATGGATGGGCTCAGCAGTCCATAAACTCGATTCCACTCAATCTCCTCTATGATGCCGTCAAGTAAGTACCAATATTAGTTCACTGCACAGGTGAGGTGACTGAAGTTCAAGGTGGTTAACTCACTTGCCAGAGAGACCACGAGCTAGAAGGGGACAAAGCCAACTCAGCACCTGTAGGGACGTCCGCCACCCACCCGTAACTCCTGATCTCTCTCCAGTGCCCCAGCTCTCAACCAGTCCAGGACCCAGGACCCTCAGCTTCCACCCTCCCCACAACACACTTGGCCTCTAAGGGAAGCGGGGAGGGTGTCTCTCCTCCCTGCTCTGTGACAGGACTTTAAAATAGGACATGACTGGTGCCCACACTGCAGGTTACTCTGAGCCCCAAGGATCCCAGTGATGAGCCAGGAACAAGTTGGGGATTACTGAGAAAATGATTTCTTCTTTATTATGGAATGTCAAGAATTAGCTGGATTCAAAAAGATACACGCATCCCAATGTTCACAGCAGCACTATTCACAGTAGCCAGGACATGGAAGCAACCTAAGTGTCCATCGACAGAGGAATGGATAAAGAAGATGTGGCACATATATACAATGCAATGTTACTCAGCCATAAAAAAGAACAAAATAATGCCATCTACAGCAACATGGATGCAACTAGAGATGATCATACTAAGTGTAATAAGTCAGAAAGAGAAAGACAAATATCATATGATATCGCTTACATGTGGAATCTGAAATATGACACAAATGAACCCATCTACAAAAGAGAAACAGACTCAACAGACATAGAGAACAGACTGGTGGTTGCCAAGCGGGAGGGGGTTGGGGGAGGGATGGAGTAGGAGGCTGGAATTAGCAGATGCAAACTATCATATATAGGATGGATAAACAACAAGGCCCTACTGTATAGCACAGGGAACTATATTCAATATCCTGTGATAAACCATAATGGAAAAGAATATGAAAAAGAATGTGTGTGTGTGTGTGTGTATATATATATATATATATATATATATATACATGTATAACTGGATCACATTGCTGGACAGCAGTAATGAAAACAACATTGCAAATCAACTACAATTAAAAAAAAAAGAATTAGCTGGATTCTGCACCTGAGAGGTACTTTATCAGGGTTAACTTCTTCATATTGCAAATTTTGATTTTCAAAAATATTGCAAAATATTTTACAAAAACAGACTTGAAGTCAAAGACAGCCCTACCTCGGGTAATATAAAGGCAAACAGTTCTTTCTTTTCCTTTTACAGGTCCTTAACATGATACTTCTGATCACTTGGTCTTATTTCTTCATAATCTAAAACACATGTGCACTTGGCAAGTGTTTCTTTACTCTCACATTAAGACATTTTAATAATAATTAAGTACGTTTTCACAACGTTCGAAGGAAAGAGCTTCTTTGTTCTTTTCCTTTACCTCACTTTTATTTTTCATGCCCCTCTAACATTTCCTTCGCCAGAGGCACTTCTGTAGAACTGGATGAATATCTGATCAAGCACATTTACAATTTGGGAAGAAAACAAGCAAATATCCTTTTTGACTAAAAAAGAGCGTTCCCCATTGTAGTAAGGAATGATAAGTAGAATAAATACTAGGAAAATTGCTATTTTTAGTCAAGACATTATGTAATAAGCCATTTATTTAAACTGTCTAAAGCTCTGCAGAATGATTCCAGGAAAAGGGCTTCAATTCCTCTGTCAACACACCAAGAATCGGCTCTGCCCTCTGCTTCCTGATAGCTCTACTTTAAATTTTAGTTTCCTTTAAAAAAATCAGCACATTCATAATGTGCCAATTATACCAGGATTGATCAGTAAACTCCCAACACTATGTACATGTTATGACCCACAGAGATCTCTCAAGAAAATCAAAATGATGATCAAAGACTAAAAGGGAAAGCCGGGTGTAGCCAGATTAACAATGACCCACCTCGTAAAAGTGAGCAGGAAGTGAGGAAACAGAACTGGGTCAGCTAGGAGGGTGGTACTGCACCAAAACCCAGAACTGGGTTATGTCATTGCTATCGGGATGTTTCCATCACTTGCCAGTGCCTCCAGAAGTACGAAGACAGTGCTGTGAGGAGAGCCTCAGAAGAACTGAAAAACAGAATTACACAGGGTGGCAAAGACAGTTCACTGGCCACCAAATATTCCGGCTCCCCTTCCCCTTCTACAGCACAGAGGCATCACAGGAAAGCAGCTGTGAGACAGGGGCTGTATCTCTCATCCTGCTTTCTTCAGCGGGAGGTGGGCACGGCATTGTTCTCACCAGTGGAATCAGAGCAAAATGATTCTGGGTCACTTCCAAGCGGAGGCAGTTAGGAGGCTGGTGTGTTTCTGCACTCTCTTGCCTTCTCAGGGGTCTGATGCAGTGAAGACATGGTCTTGGAAGCCTTGAGCTGGAGATGGAGGAGCCCAAGACCAAAGGAATCAGGATTCCTCAGAATCGCCATAGAGCAGAGTCCCCAAGCTAATCAGGAACCACAATTTTCAACTTCACGTGGGTGAAAGATAAACTTCTACCTTCTTTAGCTCCCATGCATTTTTAATTTTATTTCAAAGTGTAGAGAGTGTTTTCCTAACCAATATACGTGGCAAGAAAAACTTAAGTGTCTCAATCACTTGAAATAATGTATACAATTTATTTTTGCATGGAATTTGATAGAACGATACATTTTTAAGGCTAAAGTTGTCCTGCCTAGTTCTAGCAGCTACTAGCCACTAATGGCCATTGAGCATTTGAAATGTGGCTAGGTCAAGATTGAGATGTGCTACAAATGTAAAATATACACCAGATATTAAAGGTTTAATACAAAAAGCAAAATATCTCATTGGTATTTCATATTGATTATATGTTAATAATTTTTGGATGAAATAAAATATACTATTGAGGTCAAACTCACTGGTTGCTTTTTACTCATTTGTAACATGGCTACTAGAAAATTTTAAACTACCTATGTGGCTCACATCATATTTCTGTTGGACTCTGCTCAGCTAGTAGGTGTTAGCAAATTACAACCCACCTTCTGTTTTTGTAAATAAAGTTTTATTGGTACAGAGCCATGACTACTTACATGTTATCTATGGCTGGTTTTGCATTACAGGGCAGAGCTGAGTAGTCCTGAAAAGCTGAAAATATTTATTATATGGCCTATTATAGAAAATATTTGTAGAAAATCTGTTTGGGATTACTAAGAAATAAGACCAAACAATGATAAGAAGTCATCATGCTAAGGGAATGTAAAAGGAAAAGAAATCATTGTTGACTTTATATTACCCCAGGTAGGGCTGTCTCTGACTCTAAGTCTACTTTTGTAAAATATTTTGCAATATTTTTAAAAACTAAAATTTGCAATATGAAGAAGTTAATCCTGATAATGCCCGGACTAAGGATAACTTTGAAATTACCTAATTTATCTACTCTTACCATTTCATGACTAAGGAAATGAAAGCTCAGATAAGTGAAGAGACTTGTCCAAAATATTCTTATTCTAAATTAGGTGGTATTTCTATAAGGTCACTATATTCATTCATTCATGGATTCATACTCTCCACCCATCTCTAATTTCGATCATTAAAGAAATAAAATCCCTATCAGGTAGAAAAATCAGCACTTAAGAGCAGAGAAATCCTTGAGTAATAACAGCGACAAATAGGCTGTGAGATAGTTTTTAAATTAAGCTTCATTTGAAAACACTTTAAAGAGAACCTATCATGTAATCTGCTTTCAAATTAAACTTGAAATTCCCCCAAATGTAGAGCCAGCTTGCTAAAAATATGCCTTATTGGAATTAAATGTTAAAAATTTGCCACATCTTAGAGAAAAGGAAATCTGTTCCCAAAGACTTCACAGCAACATATAACTGCCTCTGTTCTAGCAGCCATCCTCTCTCAGTGTATTATTCTAGAACTTCTAACTGGGTTCACCATTTCCAGTCTCTGTCCCACTCAAGACCTATCCCCAAGAGCCCTTCTAAAATAAAAATCTGATGTGCTGACCATTCCTTCGTCTCTCCATGCTGTCAAGATAAAGTCCATCTTCCTTATTTGGTCTGGAAAGTCTTCATCATGTGGCTTCTACCTGCTCCTACGGCTTCATTTTTTGCCCTGTGCACGTCAGACTAAGCTCCTTGCAATTTCCCAAATGCTTCATACTTTTATTCCATTTCATGCACTTGTATATGGTGTTCTTACTGCCTAGAACTCTCCCCACTCCGGACTATGGGTCCCCACTGTACACTGTACTTACTTCATCACAGAGCTTATCAATATTGTAGTTGATCGTAACGGTTGAAGCCTTAATTCTACCACCACTAGGAAGAGCTAATATTTAGGAACACTGAATTGCAGGTCAAGTGCTACACTATTTCATTTAATCTTCACATGTTATAGATGAGGAAACCAAGCAAGTGTAATGAAGCCAGGGGAAGCCAAGACATGAATCCACACATCCCCACTCTGCAGCTCTGGCTCTTAACTCGACACCAGTGGTTGTCAGTGGGGGTGACTTTCCTGCCCATGAGACATCTGGCAATATCTGGAGACATTTTTCCTTGCTGCAACTGGCGTGTCGGGGGAGCTACTGGGATCTAGTGGGTAGAGGTCAGTGATACTGCTAAACATCCTACAGTAATGAGTGCAGCTCCTCAAAGGAAAGAATTATTCGGCCCCAAATGTCAATAGTTCAGAGGCTGAAAAACACTGGTCTACACTAAATTAACTCCTGTTGATTGACCCAGGAGACTCTGAGTATCTCTACAGCAAGGATTTTTAAATGTTCACCATGGTGTCTTGGAACCTACTATACAGCCTGGTACCCAGTAGATGCCCAGTGCATATATGATGGATGGATGGGTGGAGGGATGGATGCAGGAATGGATGGATGAATGGGTGGAGGGATGGAGGGATGGATGGTTGAATGGGTGGAGGGATGGACAGATTCCAGGAGAAAAGAAGCAAGTTTCCTTATTTTACGCCTTGGTTTTCATGACAACTTCAATAAAGATAAATCTGAACACAGCTTCTTAATTAACAGCAAATGAATGCATGCAGAGTACATTCCAGAGGATGCCTTCACCTTAGCAATACGTCACATTTACGAATCTATAGTGTGAGATTAAATTAATAAGCCAAATGCCTAGCATTATATTTTTTCAAGAGTCCCTTACAACTACTACACGACAGGATAAATTGACATGTTCATCATCCACATAGGCCATAACTTAAATTGTTTTAAAAAAGATTTCCTGTATAAGGTTCCCCTGGTTTCTATTTCTTATATAAAAGACAAATAATACAAGAATATACAACCTTATGCTTCCCCCTGTTGTAACTGCAATTCCAATATAAATACATTATTCTAGATTTCCAGATGCTTGGGGTAGAAATTACAATGAAGCTTAGGTGAAATTCAAAAAAGTAAACAAAAACATATATGGCAGAAATAACCCATTCTCTGTCTTACGGAAATTAATGTACCTAAATACCAGAAATGAAGTCAAGGAAAGATATATTTTATGATTATAATATTTTTGAAGTAACGGCCAGTTAGCCTGATTTTTACATAATCACAAACACTTCAACAATGGCGGCATTAATCAGTGCTGAATACAAACTGATAGATTTTCTACAGAAGAGCACAAAGGTTCAGCTGTGGGGCTAGTTAAAACAAATTGTACTCAATTTTTTAAGTGCAGTACTATGAACTATTCCTCACAACCTTCTGCGTTGAACTTTAGTCGTTTGTGGTTTCTCACACACACACACACACACACACACACACACACACAAAGAATATGCTGACCCAGTAAGTTTTGGTACCTGCTCTCCCTCTTGGAGATTCACATGCACACAAGCATAAATGTAGACTCTGAGAATGCTTGCGTTAAGTTGTTAAACTCGGGATTTCCCATAGAGTAACAAATAAAAAGTTAAATCTGACGAAGATCTGCCGAAACATTTAGGAGTAGGGAGAAGGCCTAAAAGTGATGACAGGATGTGTAGCTGGGGACACCAGCATAACTGTGGCATTTCTTGCCATGGGAACCACAGCTGACGCCAGAGACGAGCAGTGCCTTTTTCACTGTATGTGAGAACATGACACGCACTTGTCACAGAGGCAGACTCTGCATGTATGGACATGCAAGTGGTGAGACATTGCCGCATATGGAAGAGCAACACGAAAAAGCTAACCCGAACCCAGGAATGTCATGAGTGCTAATATCAATCATGATTTTTTGAGCACCTGTTCTGTACAACCGTGGCTGAAATCTGGGGAAAACAGAGCCTTAAGAGAAACAAAAGAGGGGAAAGTATATCTGAACCATCTTGAGAACCATGGAACAACACAAGTCACAAGAGTCAGAATATTCAGTGGGCCCTGGATGCCACAATCATACAGTCTGCCACCAAAACCAGGACTGTCTTCTCCACTCTCTTCATCATGAACACTCCTGGGTCTCCAGAGGAATCACACAAGTGTACTTCCCAGATGAAGAAGACATACCTGCTGTCAATTAACATTCCTTTGTCCAAGCTTTTGCTTTCATCAGGTTATCACTCACGACTTTTTGAATAAACCCCTACGTTCTTGATCCCAGAAGAGAAGGCATAATCCTTAAGATCTCTTTTATTAGAAAGAGGAAGTTGAGTGAGTAATTCGTTCAGATCAGTCCTTTCCTAATTGTTATATGTGCCCCATCCACAGTCCACTCTCAGCACGCACACACACATACGCACAGGCACACACATGTACGCATATGTTATTATACGCATTACTATACTGTTATATACACGTTGCATATCATGATATACATATTATTGTATGTGTTGTATACACGTATACATATGTATATGTATATTGTGTGTATATGTATATGTTCGAGTGTCTATCATGATGAAGAGGCTACAGTATGCTTCCTGGGACAGAGTCAAGGTTCCTGGGTCCAAATTCCAGGCTCTCCTGACTTGCCATTTGGAAAAAGATACTTAAGTTCACAGCAGAGCTCAGTTTCTTACTCAGTAAAAATAGTACTGCACAGGAAGAGCTGCCAGTACATAAAGATCCAAAGTCCCTGGAAATTAGGACAGTATGGACAGGCAACATTAGCATTAAATGTAGATCACGATTCTCACTGTCAGCTGGCCCGATTCCCGAGAGGAGGATAGAGAAATAGGTTATCTGTGACTCAGTGATCTGGATAGCCTCCCCTCCCCCATTTGCTTAAATGCTGTAATTGACGAACACTTTGGGAACTTAAGGTGGAGAGCGAACACCCTGAATCAGAAGACTCACCAGCCTAAATGTATTCAACCCCACACCGCATGAATCCCAAGACAGTCCCGGGTGAATCGCACTGCAATTTACGCTAATACACATGGGCGACACAACCCACAAAACCATCACATCCTCAGATTAAAAGAACTTTATGTCACCTAGGGGGCCATACGAGGGACCCCGATAGGCATATCCATTCCATCCCAGTGGAGACCACTTCAGAATCCCTTTGCATTAACATATGCATATTGTCTCATAGCTCACTAGGCTACACACTGAGCTGCAAAAACAGGCCCAGACACATACGAGGTACACAAATTTTTGTAGACTGAATGAGGAATCAAATCAAGTAATGAAAATCACTTTAAATAAAGCAAGGAGTTCACCTGCCATCTATTGCTCAACCAGCTCAGACACTAGAACAAGCCCTTCTAGCAAACTACCCTGCTGTCATATGGACATACAATGCAATCCAGGCAGCAAACATTCACAATGGGCAAAACTAAGACAGAAGATGACACCTGATACACTGTCAGAAAAGAGAGAGAAGCGTCTCCCCTTCTCCCCCTCTCATTCATTCGTCCAACGAGCTTCTCCCTTGTGCCCATGTGTCAAAGCCTTTGCTAGGTGCTATAAGTCAAGGATGAGTAAACCCATAGCCCATCACCACAGTTCAGAGGGGAAGACAGAAATGAAACAAAAACAAACACACCGCCCTGCAGGGCGATAACTGTACAGGCTAAAGCACAAAGTATGGAGGCCACCCGTTGAGAGAGGTTTATGGCCATAGGGTCATTTCCAAGTACCTGGCTGTCCCGTCCCCCAGACTGTTCCAGTTTAAAAGCTTGGCGGAGATACTGGATATTTGAGGAAGTCAGCCTGAAGAACATGCTAACCATTCATTCCTCTAGGTTTTCTGAGCTCTACTTCTGCACAGGGGACGGCGTCCCGAATCTTCTCTGCGGGGCAATGGGACCTCAGACCCCCAAAGATAAAGTCCCACTGGGTGACTTTCCATTATTACGCCTTCTGCATTTTTTTCCCTCGAGGGTTGGTAAAAGACTTGACCATATAAAGAATTTTACTTCATTTTCCGTAGAAATGAAGTTCAAGTATTGGCCATTATATGATCTGACATTTCATAGGAGCAGATACTAGTTGCCATGTACCATGGTAAGCACTCTACAAATGTTATCTGATCTATCCTTACAGCTTCAAGGCCTACCTGCCACATCAATGCTTCCACTCTGCATTTCCTTCTGTTAACTTGGCTACTGAGAAGCTCAGAGCGAAATTAAATACTGAAAAGCAATAAGCACTTACGATTTCAGTTTGATTATCTGTACTCCTCTACAAGATTTTGATCTCTCCTCCTTTGCCATTTTTACCAGTCTCGTCACTTTGCGGGATTTTTACTATGCATTTACTGAGACACATTTCTGGAAGCCAATACTCTACAAACAAAAACAAATGACCAGAACCATCAACTGTAATTTCCTTTTAGTTTCAGTTGTCACAAGAGTTTCCATGAATAGCTCATTTGAAGATGACCCCTTGTGTGTCATACCTCGGTCACTTGGAAACTCAGATAGTGAAATATTTCCACCATCATCAGGTTCAGAATCTGTTCATGAAGTGCAGAAAAGGGAAAAGGGGAGAGGTTGACTGACGTAACTTACCCATAGGGTAACCACTAGGTTGCTTCCTAATCTACTACCAAGGGATATTTCTATCTTGTGCTGGTTCCTGACAGTCCCGTTCACGCCCTCCCCAACATCTACTTCTGTAGACCAGCTATACCACGACATGCCCTTGGTCCCCTTAGGGCTGCCAAGGCCAAAGGCACCACCAGAACCTGCTGAGTGAGAAGGCATCGCTATCACCCAGCGATGTCTGTTCCCTGGAATTTCACTCTCCGCACTGACAATGCCTCTGGAACTCATAAAGATTCTGCTGAAACCCAGGGAGCTGAAGGTCAGTGTCTTCAGGGAATCAAGGTACCATGTAAGACAAACTGCTGCTGAGGATTTCCATGTACTCAAGGCAAACGCCCCCAGGAAGAACTCACAGAAATAACTCTCTGCGTTGTCACTACATAGAGCAGGGCTAGCTTTCGTATCCAAAAAAAGAGAGAGATAAAAATCGAACCATATATACATGGCACACACACACATACACAGGCACAGATCTTGGCGCATCCAATTGGTACCCAGTTAGATGCTTAGTCAGGTATTTTTTGGAACACAGTGTTTGGGCACAACCATTTATTTATTCAACAAAGATTTATCCAGCACCTACTGTGTGCCAAGCACTGTTCAAGATGCCAGAGAATCACGAGTGAACGAGACAGTCAAGATTCTTTTTCTCAAGGACTCTATAGTCTAGACAGGTACTCAACAAGTAGCAACTGAAATGAACAATTCAGATGGAAAATAAGACCAAGGAAGGGAAAAAAAAAAAAAAAAGGAAGCAAAAAACAATGCCATGGCTTTGAGAGGGAATGGGAGGCTGCCTCTGCTCCAATGGTCAGGGGAGGGCTTTTTAAAGAAGTAACACATAATCTTACAATAAAATGACAAAAAGGAGCTGAAGAAACCAATCACCTTTACTCTGATTTCCATCAAAAAGATGAGCTTACTAAAAAAAGAAAGGTGCAATCCCATTTGTGGGTCCACACACCCTGTGCTTCAAACGACTGCAAAAAGCCCAGGAAAGGAAAAGGATCCACAACTTTCTCTGCTCTTAAGGAAATTTTAAGAAATCTCCTTTCCCCAAAGATGCTAAATGAAAAGGAAGTTGCCTTAATTCATCTCTGTGGTAGGATTTACTACAAAGAATCTAAAAGGAGGGAAAATGGAATGTTTATTCCTCTTTTAAAGGTCAGTTACTTTATAATGTTCCAATGTCAATAAAATTATGCCTTTGCCTTGTAATGCCAACAGGAATTGCTTCATTTAAAAAAAAAAGTCTAGGGCTAAATTCAGTATCACTTATTTCACTTGTTGGAAAAGAGAAGCAAATCATATTTACTAGCAGATGATACCACTTCCAATACATAATAAAACTTTAAAATTCACTAAAAATAAGATTCTGATAGTATCTTTTCAACGTGCACAAATAATAAGTGATTGTTCACCAATACCTTCCCATATCCCATATCCCAGCCCAAACAAATCGCTTAGTATTGAATTTCTGTTGGAGTCAATTAAAACGCTTAGCCAACTGGCATGAAAACTCCTGAAAACGTCCACTGCTCAAAATAACTTTCATCAAAACACCTTCTTCTTTCATGTTTCCTAGTCCCTGACTTGTTTCATAATAAAAGAGGTAAGCAGAAATCAATTAGGGAGCAGATCCCTCACCGTGAATATTCAGATTGAATCATGGAATATTTTGACTAAAACGCAATTTGTATTACCTTGCAATGCACAGCATGCTATATATTATTGAAATGTAAATACGCAGACGAAACTAAAAGAAGGCAAAGCTATTGTCCAGCAGGTCTGCATCACCCAATACATGTATCACTATCAGAAACTGCTGTGCTCTGGTATTAATACGCTGTCCAAGGAATGCTTAATTTTTTGAACTTCAAAACGGGTCTTTAAAACTGACTCTCACTGGCACCTAAGAACAATAACATGCTAAAGGGAAGACTCTGTTTCATTTATTTACTGATGAGGCTTAGCGTTTGAATCTTCACAAATTCTCAACGTGTGCGGAGCGGGGCCGACGTAGAGTCTGCGCTTTTCTGCCCAGGTAAACTCTTGTCTCTCTTTCACTCACTTCACTAACTGTTATGCTTCTAGACCCTTCCTGTAAAATTTCCCATTTGGGGAAAAATTATACACTGAGCCTTCCGTAAACAAAACACTCACCCCGCCCCCATTAAAACAAATCAGAAGGCTTAAGAATTAGCACTAATACTGCGCCTACAATGGTCGCCGGCAAATACAAATGACAACTGCAGCCGAGAAGGGCCAAATCCACCTGGAGTAAAAACTCCCCCAATGAGTCCTTCTCCGAGGGGTGCCCGGGGTGGGGTGGCGACCTTGCAGCTGGCACAACTCGGGGACTGGAACCGACTCGAGGGGCCCCAGGGGAAGATGCTGCGTGAAGAGAAGCGAAGCAAGAAGCGCGAACCGGGAGGCGAGCGACGTCGCCCCCCATTCCCCGGGGAGGTGGGGAGAAGCCAAGTCGCCAGGCACGGGCACCAGGGCACGCCACCCGCAGAATCGGTCCCCTCTCAAAGCCCGGAGTTCCGGGGCAGGAGAACAGGGGCGATGAGGGACCCACAGTCCCTTTAAACCGCCTCCACACACACACCCCCGCCCCACCACCAGCCCCGGTGTCTGCCAACCTTTTCCGAACCCTCGTGTCACAGAACTTCCTCATCATGGAAACTTCCACTCGGTTCGGCGCTGAGGATGCCAAACTCCATGTCACAAGGAGGCTGTCAACAGCCGGGCTCGGGGTTTGAGGAACACCGCCGCCCCAGCCGCCCCGCTCCGCCGCTGCCCACGCCGCGGCTCCCCGAGCGGTGCCCGGGCGGAGAGGGCACCTCCTACCCCCAGGCGGGGCGCGAACCCCCGGAGGCGGGTACCAGGGCGGCTGACACCCCACCCACGCCCGCCCGCGCGCGCGTGCGCGCCCGGCGTCGCCGCTCGCACCCCGTGTGGTTCCCGCGACACCCCCGTCGCCCTCCTGCCCACCCCCCGGACGGCGGGGACCGTCGCCCCCTCCCCCGCACCCCCGCCTCCGCGCCGTCCTCCGGCCAAATTACCGGTGTCCTCCAGCCTGCCGGGTCGGGCGCCCCTGCCCGGGGAAGGCCGCCTGCGGGCGCTGCCCGAGCCCGGGAGCAGAAGGTCTCCTTCCCCAGCGCACTCACATTATTCATGCAAAGTTAATCCCCGCCGCGTCACGGCCGCCCGCCTGAGGATGTGCGCCTTCCTTGGCCAAGCCCCGCAGTCTCCACCCTCCTCCGCCCCCTCCTCCCGGCGGCGGGGTCCCGGGGAGCGCCGGCGACGGGACGTCGCGCGAGTCCTGCAGAATGTCAACTCCCCGGGCGCAGAGGGGCGGCCGCAGCCGGGGCCGCACCGCCCGCCCGGGCCGCTCCACTTTTATAGGCGCAGGAAGCGAGCGCGGCCCGGCCGCCGAGTCCCCGCCTCTCGGGCCCGCGCGCCCGGCCGGCTCCCGGCCGCTGCCCTCCTCCGGCCCCGGCGCCCCTCCGCGCCGCGTCTGCCAACCGGTGACCTGGTTTTGCATCCGGCCCGCCCGGCGGTCCGACTCGCGCGGCGGCGGCGGCGGCCGGGAGCAGGCCATTCGGGCTCCCCCAGGGGCGCCGCGAGGAAATGGCTTCCCGGCCGCGCGCCCCGCCGCCGTCGTCCCCCGCCGGCCCGGCCGCCCGCCCGCCAGCCCCCGACACTACCGCCCGGCCCCGGCCCGGAGCTCGGACGCGTCCGCCGCTCCCCGGCCCGCGACCCCTGCCCAGCGCGCCCCTCACGCGCCGCCCGGCTCGCCGCCTCCGCACCTGCCGCCCCAGGTGCGGGCTCCCCCTCGTCCCCGTCCCGGCCGTGCCCTCCACCCTGGGAGTCCTCCCTGGGTGGCGATGTCGCGGCGGTGTTGGTGGCGCGCGTCCACCCACCAGGTTGCGTGCGCACGGCGGTTCGGGCTTGGGCGTCATTCCTCTCGTCGGCAAAGAGGAAGGGACGGGGGGACGAGGGACACGGGGCCGAGGAAGGGTGACTTCCAGAAGCACGGGCTCCTCTTGGCCCGGGCCGCCGCGCTCCTCCCTCCTTCTGCGAACCACTTGTGGCGCGTGTCGGGCCGACACGGCGATCTGGCTCCTCCCGGGGCCTCGCTCCCGCCGGGCGTCTGGCGTTCCCCATCATCGCCACCCCCGGGAATAAAGTTTGCAAAAAATACCCGGCTTGCGCCTGAAGGAAACACCCCCTCCACACCACCCGGCACATCCTGGGAGACGGGCGCAGGGTGAGGACCCTCCGCAGGTTCCAGGAGGGCCGCCCTGTTCATTTGTCTTTGGCCTGGACATGGACAAATAAAACCCGGAAGACAAAAATAATTTATACTCTTGGAAAGTCCTGCCCCGGTCAAATATGAGCTTCTAAAATCCCCCCACCCCCACCCCCAGTCCTGAACGCCAAGGGTTCAGGCTACGAGAAAAGCAAGCAGGCTGCTGCGTCCTGGGCTGGAAGCATGCTTGTGAAAATCCTGAGCACCCAAGAAGATTAAAACGTCATCGGTCGGAGGCTAGGGTTACAATAAACCTATTTTGACGGCAGAGTACAATGATTTTCTTATAGATAATATCAAAATAATTCCGACTTCATTATTCAATATACACAAGTATTAGTATAACGAACCGTTTTGACAGTGGCTTTTTTAGCCTCAACTGTCTGAACAATGATTTATTGGAGAGTTTTCTAATTTCCAGCCGGTGACGTGTTTTATTCCCAATTCTTGTGAGCGTCCCAGGGAAACGGATGAGAAGCCTACTGACAGCGTGAACTACCACAACGGTCAAGAATTCAGAAACTGCTTCTGCTGTTGAGTACAGAGTTTCAGCGCGCGGGTCGAGAGAGAGGGAGTCGCAGACCCCAAGGCTCCCTGGCGAGAGGGAGGGACCTCTCCCTTCAGACTCCACGGACTCTGTTTCCCCTGGGTCCTTGGCAAGAAATCCGTGCTTTATTCTGCACTCTTTTAACAAGGCTGCAGCCTAGGACTTGCAGGGTTTGTAGCTGGAGAGAAGTTGTTCTCCTTTTGCAGCTAAGTTCCTGGGCTTTGCTCCAAAGCTGCCCGGGATGTTTTGGTTGGTTTGGAGGAAAGCTGTGGAGTCTGCACCATTTGATCCAAACAGGCGGCCCCCTGGTGGCTAACTGTGGGTGAAAAGCTGGCCACTGGCGGAGAAGCCTGCCCCGACAGGCCCCCACAGTTGACGGCCGGTCTTCGCAGGGGCCATGGAGCCGCTGGAACAACTTTGCAAGGAGGGGAGGTGGGGAGGGGGGCGGGGGTGGGGAGGGCGGCGTGATGTCACTCCTCCTTCACAAAGGTGAATGATAGGCCCTAATCCGCTGGGGCTTTTTTTTTTTAATTTTATTATAGTTGATTTACAATGTTGTGTTTCATTTCTGCCGTACAGCAAAGTGACTCAGTTTTACGCATATCCACACTCTTTTTTATATTCTTTCCCATTATGGTTTATCCCAGGATATTGAATATAGTTCCCTGTGCTGTACAGTAGGACCTTGTTTATCCATCCTGTATATAATAGTTTGCATTCTCTTCCTGAGTTTAACTTGGAGCTAAATTCCTTCTTAAGTAGGAAATATCACACAGAGAATGAAATATAACAAAACCTGTTGCTTCCCTTTGTTCAAATGGCTTTGTTTTTCTGATCTCATTTGGCCTGGAAACTTCTGAAATAAAGAGTAAATGAAAGCGAAATAAACGTGGCATTATTCGAGCAATTCATGAAGCAATGTTATATAACAATAAGGGAGAACAATTTTAAGGCAACGTTATTGAAACGGCATGATTCCATTTGAATCGGCCCACTGAGGGCAGTCTTTCAGGCTGCATCATGGTGAGGAAGGGTTACTCACAGAACGTGGCATTTATTTTTCTAATTTTACACAAAGGGGTGCATTGGAGGAGAATTTTTATGGGGACCTGATTGAAGGTAAAAAATAATATTCAAATTTTAGAGCACGTGGTCCCGTGTTCTAAAGCTGTTTTCATGACCCATGCTCACCTTTCACCATAGCCATCCTCATTACCAGGGTCTACAAATTTCAAGCTGGTGACTTGGTTCAAGGAAGCGATTCATTCATATATTCATGTATTCATCAACTGCTGGGGTAAGAAGATAAATAAAACGTAGGATCCAACAGGGCTGGGATTACACTGAAGCCAATGAGACCAGTGGTGCAAACACAGGGTCCAAGCCTCTCTTGACTGAAAATTTTGATACACTGTTCATCATGGATAATTGTTGCATTCGTTTTGATGTTTAAAATATGGCAATAAAATATCATTTCTCAATTACTGGTTTTTTTGATGTTCTTTTACATTTTGCACTCAAGGCAAAGGCCTCAGTGGCTTCACCCTAGTCTCCCTCTGCCGTACCCTCAGTGCTAGCAGAGTCCAATCAGAGAAGTACAATTCAATTAAAATTTTATTAGTGTTGAAGATAATTAATATAGGGTAAGGAACTTGAAGCTAGGGAATTTAGAGATGTGGTGTAAGGGGAGGAGAAAATCTGGGAGACGTCACTGAACAAGTTTGCCCTTAAAGTCCATTAAGGATGGACCAGATTTTACCAGGGAGTATTGGAACCGGAACCGGAAGACGTGCCATTCTAGGGACCAGAACCACTGGTATTCTTTCATTCATCCAACTACTTCTCAAGCTAGCTGTGTGACCAAATGACCCAGCCCTGGAGCTCCTGATCCTCTCTGTTCATCGTTAGTTCCTGGAATTTATTTTGGCTATGAGGGCCCCAGTGATTCTGGTCCATGGCCAGGCAAATAAGAATGCGAAGTTCATCCCTGCCCTTCAGAGGAAAGACAGGCTATTAGGGGAGATGACATGTTCAATATTAACTCTAAGAGTGAAGATGCAATGGGAAATATATAAAAGTAAATTGCTAGATTGTTGCTGGTGAGGAAGAATGGGGGGATTGCACAAGATTTTCTGCAGAAGGTCCTGGGTGGAACTTTGGGGAGAAGCTGGAGAGAGGGAAACCTGCCGCTGGCTATATTATTAGCAAAATGAAAATACAGTGCCCTTTATTCAAAAAGCAAGAAAAAAAAGTGCCACGAAAGACACAAAATATAACGCTATCTCCTTTCTTCCATGTGTTCTCTTTGGAAAGGTTATGGTATTTTTTATTTGCTATTTAATATCATTCTAAGTAAAGAAAAATAAGCATTAGCATTTTAAATGATTAGCATCAATGTTGCCGTTCATTTTTAGATCATGCCATGCTAGCTTTAAGGAAAGATATAAGAGCATTTAACCCATTATGAAATCACCGCAATCTGTGCTTTGTAGCAAGTCTGTGCACATGTACATTGTGGTTCACATATGCAGATGTGTTTCATACTTACCAGAACAGTTGAAACACAGCACAAAACTGACTCAAATGCTTTTTTAAAAGATTGAAGTAGAGTTGATTTACAACGTTGTGTTAGTTTCAGGTGTACAGAAAAGTAACTCAGTTATACATATATATATATATAATTTTTCATATTCTTTTCCATTATAGTTTATTACAGGATATTGAATGTAGTTCCCTGTGTTATACAGTAGGACCTTGTTGATAATCTATTTTATATATAGTGTGTATCTGCTAATCCCAAACCCCTAATTTATCCCTCCCCTGCCTTTCCTCTTTGCTAACCATAAATTTGTTTTCTATGTCTGTGTGTCTGTTTCTGTTCTGTAAATAAGTTCATTTGTATTAATTTTTAGATTCCACAGATAAGTGATATCATATGATATTTGTCTTTGTCTGGCTTACTTCACTTAGTATGATAATCTCTAGGTCCATCTGTGTTGCTGCAAATGGCATTATTTCATTCTTTTATCTGGCTGAGTAGTATTCCATTGTATATATGTACCACATCTTCTTTATCCATTCATCTGTTGATGGACACTTAGGTTGCTCCCACGTCTTGGCTTCTTGATACGTGCCCATTCTACCCACACTCTATCTTTGACTTACTGACGAATAAGGAAGAACTGAAAGGAAGAGGAACTATGGGTTGCCCTTTCCTTCTATGTCTGCATTTCAGAGTAAATGGTTAGCTAATACAGGGAAGGAAAACAAGTAAGAAAGGACATGTTAGGATTCCTTGGTTGTTGTCTTTCTTTTGCATTCAAACACGTTCTGGTTGGAATGGAAAGCATGGCCTCTTGGGGTTGTCCCACTTAGTTGTTGATGTAACATGCTTACCCTGGACCTGATTGGAGTTTTGCTCACCTCCCAGACATCATGGAGTCATCAGAATTCTGTGTTCAAGGGGCATCAAGCATGCCAGATGTGAGTCGAGCAGAGAAGAACACAATGGACACGTATATTGTGTGGATTTCCTCTGCTCCAGACTTCACTTACAAAATGCAAGTTCAAAGACAAAATTAGGGCTTCCCTGGTGGCGCAGTGGTTGAGAGTCCGCCTGCCGATGCAGGGGACACGGGTTTGTGCCCCGGTCCGGGAAGATCCCACATGCCGCGGAGCGGCTAGGCCCGTGAGCCATGGCCACTGAGCCTGTGCGTCCGGAGCCTGTGCTCCGTAACGGGAGAGGCCACAACAGTGAGAGGCCCGCATACCGCAAAAAAAACAAAAAAACAAAAAAAAAAACAAAGACAAAATTACTAGCAATTTCAAGATGGTAAAAACAGAGTGTTAAGCTAAGTGCCAGGCCCCAAGCATGGGGCCCCATGTGACTGCACAAATCCATGCCCGTAGAGCTGGCTGGGGGAAAGAAGTTGATTCTTTGTCATGGTGGAAGCCTAGGACATGTGGAAGGGTAAGTAGACATTCTGGCATGGCTAGTTATAGCAAGGAGTATACAGTACAGCTGACATTTATTAAACTTGTATTATGTTCCCGATATTGCCCTAAACACTTCACATCTTTTTTAAAGTTTGCCCAGGAGCTCTGTGAAGCAGTACTGTTATGCACTCCATTTTTCAGATGTGGAAACTAAGACAGAGGCAGATCAAATAATTTGCTCAAGCTCAGGCCCAGGCTCTGGTGGCCAAGGCTGCTCTGAACCAGCCCCTCGTGCTTTGTGTATGCAGGAGAGGAAGTGGTGGAGCCAGAAAATGTGAGGTGGTCCTGGGAGTCACGCGATGTCCCTCTAGCGCCTCACTTAAGGGGCTGTTGTGCCCTGGGACAATCAGAAGAGGCCTAAATAAAACATGCATGTCACCAGGTAGTAACCTAGAAAATGCCCTAATTACATTCACTCCCCTGTTTTCCAATGGGAGGTAGAAGATCCTGAGGCTCCTGGGCAGGAAGTCGTAAGCCCTGGAAGGAGCCTGGGTCCCTTTACCACCATATGGAAAAGTCCAAGAACATCCACGCTGACCTGGACAGTGTTTGAAGCATCGACTTCTGTTGTGTGAAGCCGCTGAAATGTGAAGCAGTAGCTAGTGTTATCCCAACACACCCATCTGCCAAACCAAACTCCACCAGAGCATAAACCATCTTTGCTTTAAACAGATATAGTTCAAATAATGAAACAGGCCTAGGCATGTCAACATGCATAAAGCTCTACAACAAAATGCTGTGTTATAAAAAAGTTCAGTGGTGATTTTTTAATTGAAATGAAATTTACATAATAGTAAAATAGACAGATCCTCAGTGTTCAGTTTGATGAGTTTTTATATTTTTATACCCTTGTGTAGTCACCACCCAGACAAGATTGAAAACATTTCCAGCAAGCCAGAAAGTTTCTCTGTATCTTTTCTTTCTTTTTTTAATATTTATTTGGCTGCATTTAGGTCTTTGTTGCTGCACGCGGGCTTTCTCTAGCTGTGGTGAGGGGGGGCTACTCTTCGTTGCGGTGCGCAGGCTTCTCATTGCGGTGGCTTCTCTTGTTGCAGAGCACCGGCTCTAGGCGCACGGATTTCAGTAGTTGTGGCTCACAGGCTCTAGAGCACAGGCTCAGTAGCTGTGGCGCATGGGCTTAGTTGCTCCGTGGCATGTGGGATCTTCCCGGACCAGGGCTCAAACCCGTGTCCCCTGCATTGGCAGGCAGATTCTTAACCACTGCACCACGAGGGAAGTTCCTATATCTTTTCTCTCTTGACAACCACTACCTTCTGGAGGAAACGCTATTTTGACTGCTATCATCGGTTATAAACTTCACTGGTTCTTGGACCCCATACAAAGAGAATCACACTCTTATATCTGGTTTCTTTTACTCATTGTAATGTCTTTGAGATCAATCCATGTTATGGGGTGGATTAGAAAGGTCTTCTATTTTTCATTTCTATTTTATATTTAATCATATAAATATACCACAACTTGTTTATTCATTCTATGATTGATGGACATTTGGGTTGTTTCCAGTTTGGGACTATTACAAATAAAGCAGCTATGTCTGAACAATTCTTTTTATGGATACATGCACTCATATCTCTTGGGAATATGCTTAGAAGTGGAATTGCTGGTCATATATCATTTCTTAATCATTCTATTAAGGCTCTCTGAGGTACGAGCACAGTTATGAGCAGCTAGGAAATGGGCAATTAGCATTTGCTGACTTCTGTTCGTTCTTACAGTTATCACAAATAAAATATTCAAATAAAGTCATGTGAGGTCTACACTGAGTGAATAAATATCATCCTTAACACAAGTATGAAAGTGTTCAAAATAATGAATATTTAAAACTAGTATTGCCTTATGTAGCAAATATAAGCTCTGTTTGAAGCTACCAATCATTTCTTATGAACTAAGCCACAGACTAAAAGCCTATGTAGAAATGAAGATGCTGATTAATTAAAGTGCATTTGGAAAAAAGTGAATGGGAAAAGGAAGGTAAGAATACCAAAACACTTCTAAATTAAATCTTGATTTTCAGCGGTCTGAAAGATCAGTTTAAGATGAGCTGAGTAATTCCTAAGTGGACTGTAATAATCTATGTACATTGTGAGCACACAAAAATATAGTACATTGTTAAATTCTTTGTCAGTCACAGAAGAAATCTAGTGGTTCAAGACACATCTTCCCCAAACATGTCAATTAAGCGTACTTCTTTTTTGGAGTTATGTTTATACGCATTGAAAGTGGAAATGTAATTTTTGAAAATTCGGTGAAAATATTCTTTCTATTTAGGAAGGGAATAAAGTGAATCTTACTCATTTTCATGGAATAAACTAATTCATCTACAAACAATAACACATATAATGCTTAGGATTATGGGCTATTTCCAGATTCTTAAAATCCCTGAGTGACCATCATAACTTCGAATTTCCTTGTCTTTGTCAGTTTAAATGAGATTCTCAAATTGAGGACAATACAGATCTTAAAGACACTTCTTATTTCCATGTATCATAGCACTTTGCAATAAACCTGCCTCATCCCAAATTTACAAAGCATTGTGTAAAATATTAATCACACAGCTGCTACAGATGCACTGCAGAACAGATTTTGAACATCTAGAGATGATACACTTGGAGCAAACAATTGAATCCAGAATTGGCAGAGAAAATAAGAAAGACCTGAATTACCGTTTATGCAGATTTAGAACAAAACCTTACACTGTGGTCATGCCAAATAATGGCTGGCTAAGGATTTGAGCTCCAGGTCTGTGTCTTTTCTGACCACTTTGGGCAGGTAACTTAGCTTCTCTGCATCTCAGCTTCCTTATCTATAAGAAAGGGGAAGGTAACCATGCCTGCTTCTAGGGATGGTGTGAGGAATAACTACGACAGTAGATGGATATGCTGTACACAGAGTTTGGCACAAAGCAGGTGGTCAGTGAGAATGATCTGTTATTTTGGGAAAAAAATAAATTGATGATCTTGGAAAACTTAGAAAAATGCCAAAGGCTAAAATACATCTTTGAAAAAGATGATAGATACATCTTTATAAATTAATTAATTTATAAAGATACATCTTTATAAATTAATTAATGCAACAGAAATTTGTAACAGTGTTTCCAAGCTGCCTATCCCTGGGCTGGCACTATTATAGGCTCTGGAGAGAGAAGAGTGAGCAGGGTAGACAAATCCCTCCCCTTGTGGGGCTTCACGTCGTTGAACAGGACGTAAATTCTCTGAAAGAGGAGGGGTGCTCTTATCTTGGCAAAGACTGAGCACAAACCAGATACATGGTTGGATTCAGACTTGCAGAAATAATATCTTCTGGTGACAGACTCCTTTGCTGATCTACAAGTTCTAGCCTTTAATGATGGTATTTTGAGAGAAATGACTCAGTTCTTTGAAAAAATCTTTTTGTGAATATTTTTTTCCATAGCATTTCCTAACTGCAACCAACGTATCCAGTTTCTAGAATGCCTGGAAATGTTTTTCCAATGGGTGAAAATACAGTCATCCAGAAATCTCCAAATGCCGGATTTGGCACTGAGCTGATCTGGTCTGAGCCATAGTCACAATTACTTGTGTTATCTTGACCTGCTCGTTTCTTTTCTGGTCATTCCATTCACATAAATAAATGCAAGGGATTGGACTAAGTAATTCCTAAAATCACTCCCAGCTCTTAATTTCTTAAAGTGAATGCAATTTCATTCCCATTTAAGGACCAGAGAAATACCTTTATTTTATGGAAAGCTCCTTACTCCTTCTTAACGGTATTTTTGCACTCATTAACTAAACTAAGAACCTGGGAAATTTAATTTTTTAAAGCAGAATCTGATATTGATATTATTCTCCACTTTATGGGGGCAGTGTCTACTGGGAAGAAAGGAAAGCAGTTTCTTTGTTATCCCAGTCATTTTAACGGCATCTTCCATTAGATGTGTAAGTTGAATGACAGGAAGCTTTATTTGTTTGTTTGGATAAACTACAGGTTGAACTTGCATCACTTTTGGATTTAATTAATTAATGGCAAGAAAATCTAAAAATGCAGATCATCAAATGTTCTTTTCTGGCATTTCTTTTAATGATTCTTACTCATTCTTGCACTTGTTCATGACGTTAAAAAATGATGATGGTGAACAAAATCAGATAACTAAATAAATGGAGAGATGGTCCATGCTGATGGATGGGAAGACTCAATGTTGCCAAGATGTCAGTTCTTCCCAATCTGATCTGTAGATTTGATGCAACTCCAATCAGAATTACAGCTGTCATTTTTCAGATAATGACAAACTAATTCTAAAGTTTATATGGAGAGGCAAAAGACCCAGAATAGCCAACAAAATATTGAAGGAATAGAAGAAAGGCAGAGAACTGACATTACCCAATATCAAGACTCTAGTGAGCTACAGTAGTACTGGCAAAACTGTAGACAAATAGATCAACTGAACAGAACAGAGATCCCAGAAAGAAATCCCCGTAAATATAATCAACTGACCTTTGACAAAGTAGCAAGAGCAGTAGAACGGAGCAAAGATAGTCTCTTCAACAAAAGGTGCTGGAACAACTGGACATCCACATTCAAAACAATGAAGCTAGACACAAACCTTACACCCTTCACAAAAATTAACTTGAAGTGGATCGTAAATCTAAATGTAGAATGAAAAATTATAAAACTCCAAAATATAACAGGAGAAAGCCTAAATAACCATGGGTATGCCCATAACTTTTTATAACACCAAAGGCACAATTCATAAAAGAAAGACTTGATAAGCTGAACTTCATTAAAAGTGAAAACTGTTGGTCTGCCAAAGACAATGTCAAGAGAATGAGAAGACAAACCACAGACTGGAAGAAAATGTTTGCAAAAGACATATCTGATAAAAGACTGTTATTCAAAATATACAAAGAGTTCTTAAAAGTCAACAAGAAGAAAACGAACAACCCAATTAGAAAATGGGCCAAAGACCTTAACAGACACCTCATCAAGGAAGAAAAACAGATGGAAAATAAGCATATGAAAAGATGCTCCACATCTTATGTCAGGGAAATGCAAATTAAAACAAAAATGACACGCCTATTAGAATGGCCAAAATCCAGAACACTGACAACATCAAATGCTAACAATGACGTGGAGCAAACAGAACCCTCATTCCTTGCTGACAGAAATGCAAAATGGTGCAGGCACTTTGGAAGATAGTTTGGCGGTTTCTTACAAAACTAAACATACTCTTAAGATGTGATCCAGCAATCGTGCTCCTTGGTATCTACCCAAAGAAGCTGAAAGCGTATGTTCACACAAGAACCTGCACACAATTGTTTATAGCAGCTTTATTCATAACTGCCCAAATTTGGAAGTAACCAAGATGGCCTTCAGTGGGGAAAAATATAAACTGTGGTACATCCAGACAATGGAATAGTATTCAGCACTGAAAAGAAATGAGCTACCAAGCCAGAAAAAGACTCGGAGAAACATTAAGTGCATATTCGTAAATGAAAGAAGCCAATCTGAAAAGGCTACTTACTGTAAAATTCCAACTGTATGACATTCTGGAAAAGGCAAAGCTATGGAGGCAGTAAAAAGATCAGTGGTTGGTGGGGGTTGGCAGTTGGGAGAGCAATGAACAGGTGGAGCACAGCGGACTTGTAGGGCAGTGAAACTCCTCTGTATGATGCTATAATGATGGATACATGTCATTATACATTTGTCCAAACCCACACAACACCAAGAGTGAACCATCATGTAAACTATGGACTTTGGATAATTATGTTGTGTCAGTGAAGGTTCATTGATTATAACACATGTACCACTCTGATGGGGGATGTTGACAATGGAGGAGGCCATGCCTGTGTAAGAGGCTGTTGGTATATGGGAAATGTCTGTACCTCCCCCTCAGTTTTGTTGTGAACCTAAAACTACTCTAAAAAATAAAGTCTTAATAAATAAATAAATAATAATGACAATGATAATGATGAAGTATAGTTCTTCATATGAGGACATCTGAATTTTTTAAAGGAGGGGGTGGTCATTCCCTCTAGATTAATTTTTTTACTGCCTTTTACCTCTGAGCATAAAAAGAATGACTTGTTGGGTTGACTGCCACGAAACTGTTCTACCAGGAGGTGTCTAATTCCTACCAAGAAGTGTGTACCCACTTCTTGGTTCTTCCTTCAGGCTTCAGTGGAGTGTTTGAAAGAAGCCTTTGTGGCTATTGAGGTTAGAGGAAAGACCAGTCATGAGAAGTGATGTGGAGCCACTCACATTATTGCCCTCAGACCCATTAGTTAACTTCCTTGAGCCTCAGTTATTTTCACCTACAAGATGGAAAAAATCCTCGTTGCCAAGGGGATTAACTAAAATCTCACTTTAAACATGTTGAATCAAGTGCCTAGATCTTGAGTGCTCAGTGAAGTTTAGTCCTCCTTTTTATTTATTAAAAAACATTTTTTAAATTAACATTTATTTTTGGCTACATTGGGTCTTCGTTGCCGCGCATGGGGCTTTCTCTAGTTGTGGCGGGCAGGGGCTACTCTTCGTTGTGGTGCGTGGGTTTCTCATTGCAGGGGGCTTCTCTTGTTGCGGAGCACGGGCTCTAGGTGAGCGGGCTCAGTAGTTGTGGCGCATGGGCTTAGCTGCTCCGTGGCATGTGGGATCTTCCTGGACCAGGGCTTGAATCCATGTCCCCTGCATTGGCAGGCGGATTCTTAACCACTGCGCCACCAGGGACGTCCCTAGTCCTCCTTTTTATCATGGAAGATGATGAAAAAATGCACACGAGTGGTAGGCAATGAGACCTACCATCCTGAGACCAAATGTCCTCAAGAAAGGCAGTAGCGGGAAGGTCATGGGCTTGGCCCCGGTCCCCCCACCCCGCCTGACTCCACGACTTACCTTGTACGTGTCACAGCTTGCACAATCAGTTTGCCATTCAGAAAGAAGACCATAGGAAGAGTAAAGAAAGAAATGGTTCTGAGTCTTGGCTTCTCCAAACCTCAGTTTTCTCATCTGTAGCATGGGAATGATAGTTTCTGCGTGAAATTGAATTGTGAGGCTCTAATGAGATAAAGAGTGTGAAAAACTTCTCTCAAATGTAGAGCATTCTAAATAACGGAATGCACCGTCGTCTGCACTGTTGTCTAGGGAAATCCACAAATACAGAGGGAGCCATGTTGAGATAAGTCTTGTCCTGAAAAATCACAGACCTTTTCGGCAAGCCAGAGGCAAGGATGTGGGGACTTTGTGAATTTAAGTGATACCCAGTTCTGGTGTCCAAACTGAAACCAGTGGACCTATGCCAGTGAAACATGACACGTGAGCAGTTTCCTCTTCTTGTTTTGGCATATTATATAACCTAAACTCCTCAAGTCCTAAAGCTCCTTTTTTTTCCTATTAAGTATTTCTAAATGTGAGTTTTATCAATAATTCAGCTGAAAGCTCAATTGCATTGGGCCTAGCAGGCCTGTGAAGGACCTGTGGACATTAGGAAAATTAGTCCTTGCTATTCCTCCAGCATAACAAGCTCAGTTCTGCCTCGGGACCTATGCACGTGTAGTGCTATGCCCTCCACCTAAAATTCTCTTCCCAAACTTCGTGGTTTCTTCTCTCACTTCAGGGAAGTCTCTGACGGGAGACTTTCCTGACCTTTCCTTTCTTGCAACATCAGCATCACCTGGGAATTTGTTAGAAATGAAAATTCTCAGACCCCATTTGAGAACTACTGAAACAGAAACCTGGGGGATGTGGCCAAGAAGTCTGGATCGTAAGAAATCCTCAGGTGAGGGCTTCCCTGGTGGCGCAGTGGTTGAGAGTCCGCCTGCCGATGTAGGGGACACGGGTTCGTGCCCCGGCGTGGGAAGATCCCACGTGCCGTGGAGCGGCTGGGCCCGTGAGCCATGGCCGCTGAGCCTGCGCAACCGGAGGCTGTGCTCTGCAATGGGAGAGGCCACAACGGTGAGAGGCCCGCGTACAGAAAAAAAAAAAAGAAAAGAAATCCTCAGGTGATTCTGATGCAAGCTGAAGTTAAGAACAATGCTCTAGCCCCTTCTTGGTTTTGCTTCGCAAAGTCCTTATTCCCATCTGACGTTATATTAGCTATTTCTTTCCAGATTTCATGTCCGCTTCCTCTTCTAGAATCAAGCTCTCAGAGAGAGGATTGGTCACTAACGTATCCCCAGCACTCAGAATAGTATCTGACACACAGCGGGACCTCAAAAAAGACTTTGAAACGAATGATTTGTCACTTCAGGGTTGGCATCAGAACAGAATACGGTATGAGGACTTCCCTGATGGTCCAGTGGTTAAGACTTCACACTTCCAGTGCAGAGGGCACGGGTTTGATCCCTGGTTGGGGAACTAAGATCCCACATGCCGTGTGGTGTGGACAGAAAATTAAAAGAAAAGAAAAGAATATGGTACAGAGCACAAACTGTCAGTGCATCATCTAAATTTCCATCCCAAGTGACATGAACAGGTGGATAAGGACCTAGAAGGGACTCAGGGCAGGAATTATATCTTCCATTTTACCTAATTCTACCAAGTTAGATTCGCTAAAGACACTCTACGGTTTGTAAATACTATGTCTTGGGCCATAACCCAGATCTCACAGTTCTTGTCCAGTCCCCTGACTATTCTGTTCAGAGTAGGGTGTCAGCAACGTTAATGCTAAGAGGTCATAAAAGTTTGGAAAGTGAGGAGACTTTCAAACTTCTTTTAGCAGCTTTTTTTTTCTAACTGTATGATTCCTCAGAATATTTAATGTACTAATTTATTTTGCAAATCTCTAAGTGGAAAATGCTTTAGAATGTAGTGATTCCCAAACTTTGCATCAGTAAGTCCCTTTTTCATTCTTTGGACAATCTCAAGGCACTAGTGAGTTCAACAAACTCTACCAACCTCTCAGTTCTGGCCATCAGACATGCCTCCTTGGTCAGTCACACAGTAATATGTCACTGGTGAGTTAACTGTATCAATTAGCTCCTGCTGTGTAACAAGCCACCCCACTGTTAATGACTTTTAAAAAAATCATTTATTATTTTTCATGATTCTGTGGGTTATCTGGACAGTTCCTTAATTTGGAGTTGGATGATCTATGGTCATCTCACTTACATTCTGGTGGTTGGCAGCCTGGTCAGCCTGGGTGGCCCTTGGGTATAATGGATCAGCCTTGTTCCTAGTGGTCTTTCATTTCCTGCACATGGTAGTCTCAGCCCAAAGACCAGCAAGAGAGCAAACCCCAAAGCACAGCACTTTTTGAGTCTCTGCTTATGTCACATTTGCAAAGTTCGATCAGCCAAAGTGAGTCCTTTGTTCAATTTGGATTGAAGGGAAGGAAAAACAGACTCTGCCCTTCGAGGGGAGGATTAGCAACGTCACTTTGCTAGGATGTAACTGAGGCAAATGGCTGATATTCAGAGGCACAGAGCCGGACATCTGGCTTGAGAAGTTTTGAATGAGGACAATCACAGGTCCCTTTCCTTCTCTTGTAATTGAGCAATAACTTCCAAGGGCCCTCCTAACCTATCCCTGGTTCTTTGCTCGGCTTAGGGCATCATGCCAGGAATTTTTCTGTATCAAGACTAGACACGTGGCTTCAGAGATTGATACCAAAAGCCAAGAGCAAAGGTCACGGTGTGGAGTGGCATAGTCTTGGCATAACTGTGCCACATACTGTAGGTTGGAGTTCACCTTCCTTTTATGCCACATGCATCCACAGGAAAAAATGACCGAGGCCAAATAATGCAATGTATTTTCACACAGCACAAGGTGGTAGGGTGTGTTCACCTTATCACAGCAAATGGTAGGAAGCATGCTTTGACAGTCTCGGCGCTCTTGACAGGGAGGAAAGAATGTTCACATATTGAGTTATGGGAAAGTCATTCTGGCTTACGCACGAGTTAACTTGAGTTTGATGCCACTTAAAACACCCTGTTTTCGGTGTTTAGGTGTGGCCTATCAGACATAATTGGACATCTGCTTTAATTATAAGAGAAAAGGGTGCATGTGGGCCAGAAGTGAAGAATGCCCATGAAATGCCTCCCTTCCTGGGATGCCCGTGCTGGTAACCCCTTCAGTGATAAGCTTCCCTTCCCAGGTGCTAAGGCCATACTGATTTGCTGTGTACGTGCTGGTCTGTTTTTTTTAAACCTTGAAGGAAGGTCTCCCTGACTTCTTTGATGTTCTTTGTTCTGACAAGATATAAAACTGTGCTGAAAACCGTGCTTCCCTGGAGCCATTCCTCAGAGTAATCCGGGAGGCTGTCTTCGGGGCTATAGTCCTTAGTTCGGCTCAAATAAAACTCTTTTCTATTTTTATTGTAGAGTGTTTATTGATTATTTTCACTGACAGCGGTCAATACACCTTGAGTGTGTAGCCTTTATCTCCTCCATAAACATTCATTGAGGGCAAAGTTGGGATCAGGTGCTGGGCTCTTGAAAGATCACGGTGGACAAAGTAAGATAATCCTTCCGTTTGTGGAACTTTGAGTCAAGTGGACTAGAAAGACGTTTAAAAATATACCCAGCTAGGGGCTTCCCTGGTGGCGCAGCGGTTGAGAGTCTGCCTGCTGATGCAGGGGACACGGGTTCATGCCCCGGTCTGGGAAGATCCCATGTGACACGGAGTGGCTGGGCCCGTGAACCATGGTCACTGAGCCTGCGCGTCCGGAGCCTGTGCTCCACAATGGGAGAGGCCACAACAGTGAGAGGCCTGCATACCGCAAAAAAAAAAAAAAAAAAATATATATATATATATATATATATATATATACACCCAGATACATAGATACATAGATACACATATAGATAGATAGACAAAGAAAAACAGAAGGTGGCATAAAGAAGGACGATGGGTGAAAGCACTTAGTTTAGCCGGGACGGCCAGGGAAGGCTTCTCTGAGAGGGACATTTCAGCTAAGTGCTGAGGGATAGGTAGCAGACCACAAGGTGAAGGGACGTGGGGAAAACACTGAGACAGAAGAAAGAAGTTTCTACCATGAGTCGTGGAAGGCTCATGGATTCTTGGATGAGATTTTATACCCTTTTTTGTGTGTTTTAGAAACTGTGTTGCACTGTCATTCACTTGGTCTGTCTGCAGTCTATGAATTGTTTATTTTCACCTTCAAAAGCAATAAGTAAATCTTCTGTGGATACATTTCTTCTTCAATCATTCTTGGAGCAATGGAAACAGTATCTAAATAGTCGATTCCCTCCTTCCCCATTGGTTTTGTACCGATTGCCATTCTGTGTGATTTTCTTCTGAAGACAGGCCAACTTCATATATTTTCTAAATACACGTTTATTTTGTTTAAAACCTGAAAGAAACGGTATTCAAAAGAAAAGCGTTTCTTTCGAATTCTGTAATTGCTCTTCACCGTGCGATTTTGGCCAATTGGAGGAAGAATGTTCACTCTCAATTAAGTTCTGAAATAAGTAAGGGAAGAGTCACAGAATGTTTATGTTATCGTGGTGTGCACATGTTTTTTTACATGTACATATATGTTTGCTTTTGCGTGTATATGTGTGCGTGTAAGTTCCATGACAGCAGGGTTTTCAAGTTTTGTGTTTTGTTTTCTGAAGTATCCCAAGCACCTAACATAGGACCAAACCCATAGAAAATGCTTAGTAAATATTTAATGAATATACGGTTTCAAATCCTGCTCCAATTTTTTTTCAAAAAGGAATAATGGCTATTATTTAATGAGCATCTATTATGTGCCCGACACCTTCTAAGCTCCACTTATTATACACAACAATCCTCTTAGAGAGATAGTAGTAGTATTCCCATTTTACAGATGAGGAAACTGAGACTTGTAAGAAATTAAGCAAATTACCTAAGATAATTTACTTAACCTCTAAGCTATAAGAAAGGGTTTTTATAATATATGGCAGTGGCCAGTGGGAAGAAACGTTAAGGAAAGACTCTCATAGGCATAGTAGAATATATATATAACATATGCTATGAGAAACCAAGAGTGAATCAGGGTAAAGCAACAGGTAAGGCAGAAGGAAATGGCAAGAGAATCCACCAGAATGTGTCCTGAAAAAGAAGAGAACACTCAAATCATCGTGCAATATATAAAGTCCTTTATCCCGAAGCCCCATCAACGTTTCCCAGTTTTTTTTCTTTTCCCATATTGCTGGATTTGAACAAAAAATAATTTAGAAAACATCTGCTTTAAATTATTGCCCCGTTTTAAATGCTGTGCTCTGTAAGCAGGATAAAAAGCAGAAGAAGGATAGGATATACTTTCACAAGTTCGAGACCATCTTTAACCATCAGCTTATGCACTATTAGAAAAGGGAAGAACAGATTTCCTGGTGTACAGTGATGCCATATCTTGATTTTACAGCATCTTAAAATTAGGAATAACAAATAAGATGATTTGTAGGAACTAATGAACACTAGTTTTCATGAGTCAATGTCATGGAAAGGTTCACACACTTCTGTTTCTTAATGGGATGTGGAACCCAAAGGAACAAATGTTTCCTTTCTTCTGATATCCTAGATTGAGTTCCTCTTTCAGGGTTGCTACATTCTCACCTTTGAAAAGGATGGTGATCCAGTATGTAAAGTTCAGACTCTCTCAATAGTTTTCCATTGCCTTTATATTTAAAAAAGATTCCAGGCCAGGTTTCTTCAATCTCAGCACTCTCGATGTTCTGGGCTGGGTAAGCCTTCGTTGTGGTTTGCACTCACTGGAGGGAGCTGGGTAGCATCCTTGGCCTCTACCCACTAGATGCCAGCAGCGTATCCATCCACCTCATGCTCCCCTCCCCTGCCCCCTCCCCAGGATGTGACAATCAAAACTGTCTCCGGACTTTGCCAAATGTCCCCTAGGGAGCAAACTCATCCCCAGTTGAGAACCATTCTTCTACCATATTGTCAGAAAATTTGAACTTTGCTGCCGAAATGATTTTCTAGATTAAGAAACTGCTAACTGGCATGTTTCAGCACCTGACAGAGAACAGAGAAAATGTGCAGTTTATTAATAACATATTATTTAATCCATTTCTATCCTAAAACCATTTAGTTGACTCAAAAACTTAGTTTTCCTCAAAATAGAGGAAAAGAAAAAAAAATCAGCAAACAGATTTTTAAAAATCTGTTTAAATAACAGACTTATCACAAACTGCCCAATAGACAGAAATGAATGTACCAAGAAGTGAGATGATTTTACAAGCGTTGCTGCAAAGTTAAAAAAGGCACATTCACTAGTTATGAATCACCTGCAGTTCTTTTGTTTGACCGTAAGTCCCTAAAAATGTAGCAAAGAAATTAATAACCTGGGAAATACACAGCACCCCAGAATGGATCTAAATATCTTGTAGTGTCACCTCGTTCCCTTTTATAGATGTCTCAATACAGAAATTGTGTATTTATTTTATTATTTTTTGTTGTTTTTGCGGTACGCGGGCCTCTCACTGTTGTGGCCTCTCCCGTTGCGGAGCACAGGCTCCGGACGCGCAGGCTCAGCGGCCATGGCTCACGGGCCCAGCCGCTCCGCGGCATGTGGGATCTTCCTGGATAGGGGCACGAACCCGTGTCCCCTGCATCGGCAGGCGGACTCTCAACCACTGCGCCACCAGGGAAGCCCAGAAAGTGTGTATTTAAATTCATCATTCTATACTTTCTCTTGCCTTGCTCACATGCTACCTCATTACTCAGTGGAAACATTACAACATAAAACCATTCATCTTTTCAGAATACATCAGCAGACAAATAACCTACTCAAGTTGAAAGGACTCTACAAAGAAGGTTCTTTTTCTCAGGCTGTGGATTAGAGAAAGTGATGCATACCCACTGCTACTGCCAACATCACGAAATCATGAGAGCCAAAAGGACGTGGTTTACCCTGTGAAGGTCGGCTGCCCAATGAGGATAAATGAGCAGGGAGTTGTTAATATGCCTACATGACCCACGGCTAGTCAGCGAAATGCTTACCTCAGAAATAAAATCCCAAGTCAGTGAAATACTTACAGGTCATTAGGAATGATAAGTGAAAAAACCTGTCAGACCGTAACCTAGACTTGACTGAAGATACTCACTGATTAAGGGACATAAGTGCCCATCAGACAGTCTATCAAGTAAAGCTGATGTACGGTTAAGAAGGTCCTCACTACTAGGGTGCCACCCAGGGAAAGCAGATGTGGAACGAAGTAGTGAAGTAGAATGAAAATGATTTATTTAGGTTTCCTCTGAACTCTTTTCTTTCTTTTTTTTTTTAATTTTTATTGGCGTATAGTTGATTTACAATATTGCGTTAGTTTCAGGTGTACAGCAAAGTGAATCAATTATACATATACATATATATCCATTCTTTTTCAGATTCTTTTCCCATATAGGTTATTACGGAGTATTGAGTAGAGTTCCCTGTGCTATACAGGAGGTCCTTGTTAGTTACCTATTTTCTGAACTCTTTTCTAATTAAAACATTTTCCCATCTGTCATTAGGAGTTATCTCCTTGGCAATAGCAAATGAGAGATTGGGGATTGCATGCAGGGTATGTATACATATACGGATACAGGACAGTTAGCTTAACACTGAGCTTGTAACCGAATTTAATTGAACAGCAAATATTTTCAAGCAGAATATAGAGCATTACGCTGTTTCACATTCTGTTCATTTGCAGCAACCTTTTCAGAAGTCACCTTTGAATAAAATGAACACAATTTGCTCTGAAATGTGAATGATCTCTGAAAACACGGTTGAGTCTTCTTATGGTGACATAGGACAGCTCTGGAGGCCAAAGTCTGGATAATTTCATTCCTCTAGAACATACACTTAACAGAAAACACCCTCTGAGACCCTAAAGCAAAACCCCACAAATGGTCACTTATGTTCTTCACTGATCGGCTTACTCTCCTTGCATTTACATTTCTTATCAAGTCTCATTACCGGTTTCACATACCTCTGTAGAGTGGAAGGAACAATCTAAGAACAGGTTGAAAAGAAAACATACGTGAAAGGGTTAAAAACTGGGTGGGCAGCAAAGAGTGTGTTACTGGGAATTAGAGTTCATTTGCTGTCATCCTGTCAACAAAGACCAAAAACTCTAAGGCAGTCACCTACCTGTGTTGGATATTATGCCACAGTTACCATAAGAAGTGATCCTATCAGAGAACCACAGACTTCTGGATTGGGGGGTGGGGGGACTCATAGTCTACCCTCCCCCTCCCCTGCCAGACTTTCAAACCCTTTATTTTTCCTGTCAAATGGTTTTCTCACTTATGTTTTAACCCCCATGGGAATGGAAATGTGTTATATTCTGACTCAGAATTTTTCAATCAAATTGACAAAGAGTAAGTAAGACAAGGCTAAGGATAAAATTGGCTGGTACCCTTCAAGAAACATCTACTCAGGACGACACCTTCTATCTCAAAATACATTGATATTGGCTGGTATTCCTGAGTAGTCCGATTTCTATACTTGCAACCCTTCTCCAATTTGCCAATCTAGAAATCATAACAAGAAAATAAGGTTAGCCTGAGATACTTACTCTTAGGGAACTCAGGCTGACTGGTAAGTATCACCACTATCTCTTTTAGGGATCTAGAACTGTTCCTTCAGGTTCATTCTACATTCATAAGTCAAAGGCCACAGTTTCTCATCCCTTCTGAAATCCAGATGAACTGCTTGATGATTTTAATTGTACATAAGGGCCCTTGCTCACAGACATAAGAATAAAAATGATACTTAAAAAACTTTCTTCAAAAATGGATAGAAATAAGGAAGTATCTCATGTGAGGTCAGCTTCATTTATGTGGAAAATTCACTTGCCAGGGATTCTTCATTTCCTAATCATGCCAGTTATAGGAAGTAATTCTGTAGATCAGTGGTTTTCAAAGTGTGGTTTTCAGACCTGTTAGAAACGTAGAATCTTGGGTCCCACCCAAGACCTTGTTACTATATCAGAGTCTCTGGGGGTGCAGCCCAGCAATCTGTGTTTAACAAGCCCTCCAGTTGATTCTGGTGTGCACTGAAGTTTGAGAACCACTGTGTAGAAAGGAAAATATATAGAATTGGGATGATAATTCTCGGCCTTCCAGTGCCCCTAACTTACTGATAATGGTGATGATCATGATGATAATGAGAGTCTCAATGGATAATTTTTTTTTTTTTTTTTGCGGTACGCGGGCCTCTCACTGTTGTGGCCTCTCCCGTTGCGGAGCACAGGCTCTGGACGCGCAGGCTCAGCGGCCATGGCTCACGGGCCCAGCCACTCCGTGGCATGTGGGATCCTCCCGGACCGGGGCACGAACCCGCATCCCCTGCATCGGCAGGCCGACTCTCAACCACTGCGCCACCAGGGAAGCCCCAAAATCTACGTTTTAAACAATATCCTCAGGTGATTCTATGCACAGCGAAATTCGAGGAGCACTAGTTTATCTAGACCTACCCCCTTATTTTACCTGAGGAAACTGAGACCCGAGGAAATGGAATGACCTAGGCAAGGTAACAAATCTAGTTAAACTGGAACTGATCCAGTTAAACTGGAATATGCTGTTCTCCATATCCCTGCAGCCTTCAACTGTATGCCATGAAAACACTGCTGCCGCTGCCACTGTGATTACTGAGAGCTTCCTAGGTTCTTAACTTGTGCTCCTCCCTTTACGTGGATTATCTCAGGTACCACATCCTGTGAATTCAGTACTATGATTACCTCCATTTTTTTCTGATTGGGAACCAGAAACCTAGAGAGGTTTCAGTACTTGCCCCAAATCATGCAACTTCCAAGTAGCAAATCAGAGATCAGAATTTACGTAGCCTGACTTTGAAATCAGGATTGTAGCTACCAGATGTATACTGCACATATCCCTTTATCTTCTCCTATGAGTCTAAAAGCTTCTTCCTAGCTGTCATCCATCTATCCATCTATCATCATCTAACTAGTTGTTTGGAGATTGGAGAGTGCATAAGATGAAGTCACTCTACTTGATGTCTCTTTTCCTTTCATTGATCTCAGTGACAGTGTTACCAAGGCTGTTGCTCCAGAATCATACCCCTGCCCCTCCCTCACATACGAACCAATTACTCTTATCTAAGTTTCAGGAGGAAGCTGCAAAGAGAAGAAAACAAGAACTGGTTAGAACCTACTAGGCCCAAGATGGTAGAGCATTTGACTTCCAGTGGACCTCGAGCCTCATTATAATACATTAGCTAAACGACACACCCACCAGCGCCATGACAGTTGCCAGTTGCCATGACAACAGCCAGAAAAGTCCTTACAAGGACTGAAAAGGAGAGTTGCATCAGTTCCGAGTCCTAAACCACACCCCTGTTCTCGGATAACTCATGAATATTCCTCTCACTCTTTCCAATTCCCTCCCTTTTACCGCGACTCTCCTATAGCTTTGGTGCCTCCGCCGCAATTGGGTTGAGAAGTTGATTTGTGAACGAGGTTCCCGCTTCTCCATTCTTTGGCCATTGAATAAAGCTTGTGCTGTTCCAGTCTCAGCACGGGTTACCTTACTGGCTGTGCGAATCCCATCAGAAAAGGAACCTCTCTGGCTGAGGCAAGGGGTCTCGGGCTGGGCTAGGACCCTGGCGCAGTCCAGTCGACCAATTCGGTAACACTAGCAGTACAGCTGGTTAGAAAAGAAAGCCAAAGGTCCCTTACCATTGATGCACCTTCCGGGCTGTGCAGCTCAGTTGTCCTACCCCTCAGGTCTTCGTGCCCATCACCCTAGAAGCCCCGGCTTAGCAGTCACTGCACTTAGAGATTGTGACACCCCTGACGACTGCAGTGGAGGAATAAGAAGGCTGTTGATCCATCTCCCTCCTCTGGAGCACTCAAATGTTGAAGAAAACAAAGTTTAAGAACAGTTATTACTGAGCCATACCTTAGATAAACTAATTGCTTTTGTGTGGTTTTCTTGAAAACCCAGCATGTAAAAGGTTGTTTCCCGTAGAAACCTCTGCATTCCAGTCATCTTAACATCTGAAATGTAACCCAAGAGTAAACTGGAAACAGCCTTTATTATGTTCCAATATAATTAACAGTTTCACTTCTCCATAGCACCTTGCGCGTACGCGGGCCTCTCACTGCCATGGCCTCTCGCGTTGCGGAGCACAGGCTCCGGACGCGCAGGCCCAGCGGCCATGGCTCACGGGCCCAGCGCTCCGCGGCATGTGGGATCCTCCCGGACCGGGGCACGAACCCGTGTCCCCTGCATCGGTAGGCGGACCCCCAACCACCGCGCCACCAGGGAAGCCCCATAGCACCTTTTAAAAAGTGTGTGAATGTTTCAGAATAAAACTTTTCTGGCAATAAGCCAATGCGTTCTCCTCATCCCATGTACACGTATATTTGGTAAGCAAAAATAATATGAGAAAGCCCGGTTTTACAGAAATATCTAAATTAGAATGAGTTTTAAAAATTTAAATTTGAGTTAGCCATTAAGTATTATTAAAATATCATGTCATTTATACAAAAGCACATTTTTACACAACTTTTCAGAATCTGGCTATTTTATACAGCGAGATGAACTAGGGTCACTGTGAATCTAGACAGTAAACAGATACTTTAGAAATCGTGGCTATATGAATCATAAGTAATACAATTGCACAGATCTGTAATATCCCCGAAGGAAAATAGTCCAGAATTTTATTTATATCTGGAAACAAACTGAGTCTGTTTATTGGTAAAGAATATCACCAATGCATATTGGTAAAGAAATATTACCATAAAGAATATTACCTATGCATTCGTGCATAATGCACATGTGTGTGCACACACACACTCACACACACACAGTATTTGATTCCCAATATCTTCTATTAGGCTTCAAGATCCTCAAGGTAAGAGGCCTGCCTAATTCATGTTTTAAATTCTCTTATGAAAGTAACATGGGTTTTTTGCCTTAATAAATGTTTGCTGAGCTGACTACCACACCTTAACTACATATATCTGGAATTTCTGTTGTGAACTTTATTTAATAGGGAATGGAAAAGATTTGTGGGGTTTTTTGTGGGACTGTAATTTTCAATCTCCTGATTTTTGTGATTTTTTTTGTAAGCTGGTCATAATGCTATATAGTTCTCTGATTTTATTTCTTTGGTACAAAAAAAGCAAAATGAATGCATTGTGATTGAGCCATGGAGGCTGGTTGCTTGCATATGTAATAGGGGCTCTAAATTACCGCATAAACACAGCTGCAGTTTCTCAGTCTGGAGCTTTGAGAAGCATGCGGACTGGTGAGTGAGGGTATTTGGAGCTCTAAATTTAAAAGCATTATTATGAGCTGCAATAGACAATCATCCCGCCTTATTTAAATCTCTGGGTAACTGTAAAACCGGAGTAGGTCTTACTTAAACATTCAGGTTCCTTATCTATGCCCAAATCTGAACCAGCAAATTTAGCCCATATCTTAAAAGCTGACAAATTGTACTTTATGGTATATCATTGTCTACTGCATTTATGAACTTATCAAAAGGGTAACAGTTTCAAAACAGTCTATATTTAAATTAATTGTGTAATTTTAATTAATTTATATCAGAAAAACTGATATAAACCATGCTTTCTTACAGGGACAATAATCCCATGCAGGAAAATCGATGAAAATATTTACATCTCTATTTATCGTGTTACATATACATACATATAAACACACACACATATGTGTTATAAGTCTTCTGCCTGAATTTTAGGTTGAAAAGCAATGAGGAAATGTAAATTTAAAAATATATCTTCCAAATCACCCTTATTTGAGGAGAAAAGATACTTCTAAAGAATAGGTACCTTGTTTGCTAAATTGGGTATTTAAGTAAATTTAACAGGAAATATGTCTCATAATTTAAACAGTGCTTTCATATAATTTATACTTTCAATGCCTTCTTTTTAATATTTCTCCAGAGGTTTTTAACAGAATTAACCACTAATTTAATCACAGGAAATCAAATCAGGAAAGTTTTGCATACTAAATGAAATGGGAAATATCATTGTGCTCTAATACTAACTCAACTAATTCAATAGAAAATTGGAATTAGAGTCAAAGTTATCGTTTGGCCATTCTTCTATGGCTAGCTAGATTTATGAAGAGTCTAGAGACCAAGGCCAGGGCTGGATTAATTGCATTATAAATTATCTACTTTGTGGTGTAAACTTGGCCAATTATAAATCCAAATACTTTTTCCTGTGGGCAACCAATATTTTAATGGATTATCTCCTTCTACGATCACTTCAGGAAATTCAGCCTAAACACTATAGTTAACCAGTGTTACATTGAACAATAAACACTATTAGAACAAACAGACCAAAAAAACCAGAATAGGCCACCGGTCCCTTCACCCACTCTCTAAGGTCAGATGGCCTTGGCGGTGATCGTAATGTTGAATATTTCCTGATTTTCTTCTCACCATTAAAAATGTTTGTAATTAAAAATTATTTGTAATTGAAGAAGTGTTTGTTTTGCATGTTTTTTTTAAAAGAAGTGATATTCCTAACATTTTTCAGACCACATGGTTAATTCAAACAACCATAAAACATTTACATTTTTCCACTGTTCTAATATTTTTTAAAAATTTATTGAAGTTTAGTTGATTTACAATGTTATGTTAATTTCTGCTGTACAGTAAAGTGATTCAGTTATACATATATATATACAATCTTTTTTTCATATTCTTTTCCATTATGGTTTATCACAGGATAGTGAATATAGCAGCACCCTGTGCTATATGATAGATCTTGTTGTCTATCCATTCCATATATAACAGTTTGCATCTGCTAATCCCAATCTCCCTCTCCATCCCTCCCCTCCCCTCCCTCCCCCTTGGCAACCACAAGTCTGTTCTCTATGTCTGTGAGTCTGTTTCTGCTAAGTTTGTGTCATATTTTAAATTCCACATATAAGTGATATCATATGGTATTTGTCTTTCTCTGCGTGACTTACTTCACCTAGTATGATAATCTCTAGTTTCATCCGTGTTGCTGAAAATGGCATTATTTCATTCTTTTTTATGGCTGAGTAATATTCCATTGTGTATATGTATCACATCTTTATCCATTCATCTGTCAATGGACATTTAGGTTGTTTCCATGCCTTGGTTATTGTGAATAGTGCTGTTATGAACATAGGGGTGCGTGTATCTTTTTGAATTACAGTTTTGTCTGTATACATTCCCTGGAGTGAAATTACTGGATCATATGGTAACTCTATTTTTAGTTTTCTGAGGAACCTCCATACTGTTTTCCATAGTGGCTGCACCAACTTACATCCCCACCAGCGGTGTTCCTCCTCTTCTCTTGAAAGCACTTCCTGCAAAAATTGCTTCGACAGGAATCTTCGTCATAGACTCTGTTTCTAGGGAACCAGACTTGAGACGCTGGATTTCAAAGCCAGACAATTCTGGGTTTGTATCTGGATTCCTCTAAGTGACTATAGGTGAGTTAGGTAAATGCCTCAGTTTCCTTATGTGTTAAATGGATCTAATGCTGCCTACTTGACGGGTTTGTTGCGGGAATTAAAGGGCACCATGTAAAAGCCCTCAGCTCAGCGACTGGAGGGTGGGGGGAACTGCCCAGAGCTGCCTTTGATCTTTCCCTGACTTGCCCTTTGGCCTTGGGCATGTTAATGTTTTTGTGCTGTCTGTTTCCTTTGTGGGAACTCCACGTGTGTCTAACACCAGGCTGCCTCATCCGTGACTGAAGTCAGAAGTATTTTTTCGAGTGGTAAAGTACTTGGCAAAATGTGGAGTGCAGGCATAAAGCATAATGAGTATTAATTATACAGCCGAGGGTGAAACTGACCTGGGAGAGAAGTGGCTGGGAGTTTAGAGGCCAGGAGAGACGGGTGGTCCAGCCAGGGCCTTTCCTGGGCCTTTCCTGCCCAACCAGCAGTACTGTGAACGTGTGGACCTTGGAAACTGCTACCTGGTCCCCCCAGGTCCAGGGAGCCCAGTCACCTGGCAGCAGAAAAAGGAGGGAGAGAGTTGGGGCATCTTTGTGCCTGTGGCCTGTCTCCATGCAGAGTTGCTTCTTGGCTTTGAGGTCTAGACTCAGTGGTCACCTCCTCATAAAGGCCTCTCTGACCAGCCCATTTGAAGTGCCCTCCCCTACGGCATGGCCCAGTTTTACTGTTTTCTCAGCACTTAACCACCATCTGGCATTAGCTTGTCTAGGTATTTGTCATTGTGCGTACCGTCTCTCTGCTGGAACTCCTTCAGCATAGGGGTTCAGTGTATTCTGCTCACTGCACACATTAGGTCCTCCGTAAATCCTTGGTCTTGGAGCCCCCAGGACTTCTCACACGTTGCTGGTGAGAGGTACAGCGCTTTGGAAATCTCTTTGGCTGTGTTTCACAACACCAAACATAAAAGCCTTCCTATGACCCAGCAATTCCATTCCTAGGTATGTATCCACAGAAATGCAAACATGTCACCAAAAGACATGTACTAGAATGTTCACACCAGCACTTCCTATAATACCTCCGAACTGGAAGCTGCCCCAAATTCCCGGAAGATAGAATAGATGAACAAATTGTGGTATATACCTACAAGGAAATACTATACAGAAATGAGAACCCTCAACCAGAGGCAAAAACAGGCATGAATCTCACTAACATGATGATATGCTGTTGAGTGAGAAGAAACCACACACAGAAGAGCACACAGTCTATGAACATGTGTATGTAAAACCTGAAAACTGGCAAAACTCTCAGTGTTAGAAATCAGGATAGAGGTCGCCACAGGTGGGTGGACAGGGGAGCTGCTACAAGGAGCTGAGGGGGCCTCGAGGGTGCTGGTCCTGTTCTGTGTTTTGGTCTGGCTGCTGTTTACACAGGTATGTACTGTTCGGGAACATTCGTCCAGCTGCGCACGGTGCGCCTTTTATACACACTTCAGACTATAATAAAATTGACGTTGAAACGACTGCATGGTGGTCTGCTCGGGAGAGTGTGGGAGCTCTCAATAACATTTACCTTAAAAAAAAAAAAAAAGTGCTGGGGGCTTGGAGCCCTGGAGTCTGGCGCCCGGTCAGGGGAGATGGGTCCACCGGCCTGGTTGACCTCGGCGGCGCTGCGCCCAGGGCGGCCGACGCGCGTGGAGGAGAGTGACACCGAGTCTCTAGGGGCCGCAGGACCGGAGCGGGGGCTCCGGGAGCTTCAGGGCAGGACCCGCCCGGGGTGCGCACCCCGACGAACCGCGCGATTCCCGGCCCTGGAGGCCCCCTCCGCCCCTCCACCCTCGCCCGCGCCGCCCCCGGCGCCCTGGGCGCGTTCCCGGCGTCCCCGCGGCCAAGGGCACAGCGCGCTCCCCTCTGCGGAATCGCGGCCACCGGGGTCCGCTCTCTGCGGGGTCGGGCCGGGGGTCCGGGGAGGGCTCCGGGGTCGCGCGGCGTTCTGGCTGGGCTCGGCCGCGGGAGGGCCGGCGGCGCCTGTCCCCGAGTGACCCCGCGGCAGAGGAAGGGCGGGCGCCGGCGGGCTGCGGGGACGGCCCGGGGGGAGGAGAGGGGGGAGGGAGGAGAGATGGGCGAGGGGGTGGGGGCCACACGGGCCGGCGCCTGGGGGCGAGAGGGTGGCAGATGCCCCGACCTAGGACAGGGGTGGAGAGAGCACCCAACCCGGGACCAGGCGGGGCACGGGGCTGGGGGACCCCGGGGGCTCAGGACCCAGGGGCGGGGGAGGGAAGGGTGGCCCCGGAAACTCAGGAACCCCGAGCCGGGGTGGGATGGGCAGGGGAGGGGGCAAAGGGGCCGGAGAGTCGGGCAGTGGGGGACGGGTGTTAGCAAAGACTGGAGACAGTCACGCGGAGGCTTTCTGAGTCGCCAAGTTTCGCTTTAATGCCCCTGGGCTTTCGAAACCAGCGGCCGCTAGCGGGAGGTATTTTCCGCGGGCCTGACTTCACTCGTGCGCGGCCAGCCCGGCTGGCTGGCGATTCCGATCTCCAAGATCCCCCTGTACCTACCTACCATTTACCTGGTCACTAAGCCTTTGCCGGGACCGGCGTAGCATGGGGGAGGGCTCCTACCTGGGCTTCGTGCTGCGGATTGCGGTCCCGGGTCGGGGGCGGGGGAAGGGAGTTGCTGGAGCTTGTGGTCGGAACAGCGGCATATCCCGAGTTTCTTTCTAAAAACAGAAGTTTCTCTTCCCCTGGTCCAACTCCACCTCCCCTCACCCCGCGCCCCCCAACTAAATTCCCCTGTCTCCTGGGGTCGGTGGCTGGGGAGAGTACAAAGGCTGGATTATCCACGACGGTAGCTGATTCTGCACCCCCCTTTAACTTTGAAAGCGTCATCGGATGGCCACTTAATTTTCCAGTCGTCACAAAGGAGGGGATCCTATTTTGAGTTTTTCCGAAGTGATTATAATTTTCATTTGGGCAGCCAGGGATAAATCCTGAAGACACCAAGGATTAAAAACAAAGGAGACTGCACGAGCTGGAGGGCCGCAGACAAAGCAGCTCACAGCCTTTTCCTAGAGGCCTGACTCAGCTAGTTTGCAAAGACCAGTAACCCCTATAAGCATTGTTTGCTCTGGGGAAAAAAAAAAAAAAGATTTTACCAATACATCTCTCCCCTCTTTTTACCCATTTCCTTTACTCGGTCCTATTTTTACTTGGCCAAAGATAGTAATCATCTGCTTGTATTATATACTCAGATTTTCCCCTTAATTACAGGTTTCAAAAAAAAGGAAAAAAAGACAAAATGTAAAGTGTTGGAGCACTGTCTAGAAACTATTATAATGTAAGCCGAAAAGGAGGGTCTTGGAATGACTTTTGGGAGACCTGGGACCTTTTCTCTGCCACTCATTTACTTATCAGGTGACCCCGTTTTTGTGCATCTGTTTCTTCAGTAAAATGTGGGTGTTACCACAGGTGACCCCAGATCTCTAAGTCTGCTCTCCTAAGTTTCTTTTGAGAGAGATTAAACAATTTGATTCATGAGGAGTTGATGTCTGAACATACATTTCCTCATCCCAGATCCCTTTTATCCTCTCCTAATGCTCACGGTGTGGTGTTGATGTCTGGCAGGCTTTGTGTTCAGTTTGTACCATTTGCAAACACAGTGAGAATTACCATGGAATGGAGCGAAGAAGGGCTATAGATTTCTTGGATCTGTGTCGCTCACACCTCTCTTTCCATTTTCACTCTAATTAGCACACAACTTTTAAAAGTTGGCCTGAGCACAGCAACGCTTTCACACATCCATACTAAAATCCATGCTAATCTTTCCCATGGGATGTAATTCAATTGAATTGACATTCTAATAAAATACTGGCAAAGACACAATCACAGTTTGCCTGTGATGCATATTTAAAATAGCACGACGCAGTTGCTTAAACCTCAGATAATGGCTTCCTCCATATTGTTGGTTATGAGATTGCAGGGTTTTTATTCCTGGATGTTAATAGGACATTATGAAGCTACTCTTTTTAGCAAAGTGGGTTGTGATCTTCGCTTGGCGTTGCTAGGAATGCACTAAAGCCTAACTGACTTTCAGTCTGGTCTTGGGCAGTTACTTAAGGCATCCAAACTTGCCTGCACATTTGCATCGTCTGTTGATAGCTGACTGAGTCTCCTCCGGTATCTTCAGATCATTGACACAGCTATACATTGGCTTGGAGGTCATTTGAATCTACCATATCTGGCATTTGGGAAATCTTAACTTTTCTAAAAGTCTGAGGACAGGAGGACTTGCCTTGGGTGATGAAATTCAGATTTTGCCATTTTGTTCCAAAGTATTTTACACTGAAAAAGCAACCGTGATTTAGCATTGTCATTGATGACATGCTACAGAAATGCTACACAGTTTGGGTTCCTACATTTCACTTAAAGCCTGTAATTGCTAAATTGTTGATACTTTTTAGGTTATTAATTAATCTGTAGTCAAACCAAACAATTCCATCACGGACAGTTTTTGTTTTATGGCCAAGCGGATCTGAAATTTTGACGAAGGAGCTAGAGAGAAAGAGTGAGCCCCTTTGTGGATTCCTACAAGCTATAAGATGAAGCTTGGGTAGTTTTATCCCACCTATATTGTGAGGACATTTCTGGCTGTGCCCTTAGCTAGACGGACTCACTCATGAGGCACAACTTTATTAACATTGCACATTGTGGTATTAATAATCTCTGGCTTCACGGATGGAACACGTTAGAAAATGGGTGATGGTTGCTCCTGGAGCTGGGAATGACCATGTCATTTATTGGGCCATTTAATCCCCTCTGACTCACACGTGAGTCCATCCTCCAAAGTGGAGATAGGTCCTGAGTGCTCGGACCAGAGCAGTGGGGAGGGTTGAAGGAGGAACTGTATTCCCCCGGAAGCAGGAAACTAGAGTGTGTCTTTGAAGGAGCTGCGTGTTTGGGTGGGACTGCTCTCAGGCAGATGAAACAAGATGGCACTCACCACTCGAGACCAGGAACCAAACGGGAGAGGATCCAAGCTCAGTACCTGCAGGGCTTTCATGCTTAATAAAATGCATGCATGCTTTTATGGGGATTCTTAGCATCAGAAATCTGATGGCATACACTCAGCCCCCTGTTTTGTCTGTGTTAAGGTCCGGGAGGCAGGAGGGGAGCACATATCCCTGGAAGCCGTGCAGAATGAACAACATTGGAGGAAACTTCAGCTCAAGAGAGACACTATATGGAGATGTGAAGCTGGAAGGCTAAGCTGGACCTTTCATTAATTGAAAATTTCTTATTTGTTTTATTTTGAGAACTCCTAATCCACCAGACCGAGAGTATTCTAAATGTGAATCCTGACTGTGAATCCAGTTGTTTTGGTTAGTCAAGGTAAGTTGTAGTAACAAACAACAGATCCCAAAATAATGGCACAAAGAACAGTGCAGGGAAGTTGTTCTTGGCTGCGGTGTAATAGTGGCTATATTCCTTTATGAAGCTATTCTGGGACTCTGGCTTCACCCCTCTTGTGGCTTTCTTTATCCCCTAAGGACTTATAAATTTTTGCATCTAGGTGAAAGGGGAAAAACAGACTGGCGGGGGCAGTAACTTTTGTCGACTGAAGAAAAAATGCACAACCCCCAAATTGAGAATTATGCTTTATTTGGTAGACTTTCTGAGGACTTAAGCCCAGAAGACAGCCTCAGATATCTCTGAGGGACTGCTCTGAGGAGGTAAGGGACGAGCCAGGGTATAGAGGAGTTTTTGCAACAAAAATCGCGTAGTCAGAACATCTAAAGATTACTGTTAGGGCTTCCCTGGTGGCGCAGTGGTTGAGGGTCCGCCTGACGATGCAGGGGACCCGGGTTCGTGTCGCGGTCCGGGAAGATCCCACATGCTGCGGAGCGGCTGGGCCCGTGAGCCATGGCCACTGAGCCTGCGCGTCCAGAGCCTGTGCTCCACAACGGGAGAGGCCACAGCAGTGAGAGGCCCGCGTAATGCAAAAAACAGATTACTGTTAATTAAAGAAAACTAGACATCTCAAGTTAATGAATTTAGCGCTTTTCTGTGTATGGGAAGATGCAAAGTCTGAGTTCATTGAAATCATTCCTTTGATATGCAGCTTAACTATCTAGGGCCAGCATCCTGTTTCTCTCCATCCTGAGTCCCCTCAGGGTGCACGGTCTGGGGTTTGCTGCAGTAGCTGCTGGCTTCACTGCCTCTACATCCTTTGTTTACTGATATAGCAGGCAGCATTCTTAGTCCACAGTGCTTCCTCTTGGTCATAAATTTGACCAATGATTGAGGGGCATTTCATGACCAATTTTGTCCCACTGCACTAGGAAGGCTCATTCCTAGATCAAAAGTAGTTTCTATTGATGGGCCTCTCAAGGTGTTATTTTTTGGATCAGGTCCCATAGATTAGGGGTCCCCAACCAGGCCTCGGACTGTTACTGGTGCGCAGCCTGTTACAAACCAGGCTGCACAGCAGGAGGTGGGGGCAATCGAAGGAGCGAAGCTTCATCTGTCGCTGCCCATCACTCGCATTACCGCCTGAACCATCCCCGCCCCTGCCCCACCCCCACCCCCGGGGAAAAATTGTCTTCCACGAAACCAGTCCCTGGTGCCAAAAAGGTTGGGGACCACTGCTGTAGATAATCTAAAACTCTCTGGATCACCTGTCTTACTAGCCTATTATGATCCAGAAACTGTTTTCCCTTGTTTCTTCTTCCCATATCTAGAGTTGCACTATTACAATTATTCTATATAAAGTTATTTGTATGGTCAACGGCCTCAAGACTTTTAGCCATCATTAATTTTGTCAAAGGCCTGATTACACATTGGGTAATGTAAGAAACAATCTTATAAAACAGACAGGATATAAGTATTACAGCTAGTAACATTAATAAAGTCATAGCACAGAAGAGAGATACACAAAACATAAATAATCTGAAATAAATAAACTTGAAAATAACAAAAGAGAGAAAATTAAAACAATGATTAATATAACTTAGTTGTAATCTGGTCACAGTAAGACTCCAAGTCCACAGGGGAGCCAGCTGGGGAAGCCATATTCTGGAAGGATCAGGTAGAGAGAAAAAGATAAGTGTTTTATCTTTGCTCACAAAGGTATAATCTAACAACTTGTTGTAGGTCATAGCATAAGAGGAAAGGTTTTTCTGGAAAACAAAGATAAAGCCAGTATATTTCAGAAAAAGTCAAAAAATTATAAATCATTTTAATCAGTTCATTCAGTCCCATGAAATTAATTTCTGTCGATCTGGATGAAGTCATCAGGTTTTCCATTAGAGTTTTGTAATTTCTGACCCAGTTCAGTGGTATTTTGAAAAAGTTATCAGAAACTTGTATTTGTCAAAAAGTCCTTTTTATGAATCTTGAATTTCTTCATTTTATAAAAGCATCAGGGTAAGACAATGGTTGTCTATAAACGACAGAAGACTTAAAATGGCATGGTTAAAGATCTGATTACAATGCAATCGACAAGAAACTTGGATATTTCTGTGACATACAATGTTTTAAGATAACTTAGTCATAGAATTATGACTGATAAATTGTCAGCACGTATCATGTTTTTATGAATTCCACATAAATTTTGGAATATCTGTATTAATGACACTTACCCATACTACATAACCTAAGGTTTATCCCCAGTCACTTGACAATGATTCTCAAGTAATTTAACATACCAAATAAGCCTAATTAGTTTGACATTCCTCTCTGAGCTCTCTCAGAGTTCCTTTGAAGTATCCCAGAGTTAGTTGGGAGTCAAAAGAACTTTGATAGTTTTGATGTCTGGGAACTTTGTCAAAAATATCAAAAAGGTTTCAAAACACTTGGTCAGATAGGATCATAGGTCACTGTGGAAAAATACTTATTCACTTAACCAAAGTGACAATAAAAGGTTTTTCAGGCAAGTACAGATCAGCAAAGAAACTCACACAGTCTGTTATCAAAAGTAGTATTCCAAGAAAACTTTGTTCTCTTAACAGAGAGAGGAACCAAGTCCAGTCTTGCATCAGTATACTTCTAATAACGAAATCCATTTACCTAATTGAATTTAACCTAATCCCAGCCTGACCATGTACAAAAGTCTTTTTCAGGGCTCCCTTTTTATAAATCTCCCACAACTTTTTGTATTCATATTAGTTTGTCACTTATTTTTCCATCCAGAAACAACCACCTCTGGGACAAAATCATTCTTTCCCATTAACAAAATTTGTTTCCATTTCTCATACCTTCTTTTGCTGAAAACACACATCCTACTTTCCTTGCATAGTGAAATGTTTCCCTTAGTATGTTTAGTAGCTTTAATTACATATTACAATTTTAACCCTTAAAAACCTTAATCTCTAGCAAAAACCAATAAGCAGCAGGTAATTGCGAACTGTTTGTCATATCAGCATTTCTTGACTGGAATATCCCATAACCTCTAGAAGCATACATCTTCCCATAGTATAATTTCTTTTTTATTTCTTTATTTTATTTCTCTCTTTCTTTATTTATTTGGCTGTGTTGGGTCTTTGTTGTTGTGCGCGGGCTTTCTCTAGTTGCGGCAAGCGGGGCTATTCTTCGTTGCGGTGCGTGGGCTTCTCATTGCGGTGGCTTCTCTTGTTGTGGAACACGGGCTCTAGGTGCGCGGGCTTCAGTAGTTGCAGCACGCAGGCTCAGTAGTTGTGGCGCATGGGCTTAGTTGCTCCATGGCATGTGGGATCTTCCCGGACCAGGGCTTGAACCCGTGTCCTCCGCATTCGCAGGTGGATTCTTAACCACTGCGCCACCAGGGAAGCCCTAATTTCCTTTTTAAATGTGGTGCAAGATGTGTGTCTAATCAACCCCAAATATCTTTAGTTTTCCTTTTGTAAGATGACAAAAGTGGTTACGTTTAGACCTCTTTAGCAATTAATGTTTCAGTATTTTTTCTTATTTGAAAGGATCTGGATAGTCAATGAATTCACACCATTTAACTTAGCAAAACTCAAGCCACCAGAAATCTGGAGAAACTTTTTTTAAAATTTTTTTTAAATTTTAAGTGAAATAAAACACACATCACATACGCTTTACCATCATCACCATTTTAAGTGCATGTTTCTGAGACATCAGATATTCTCACCTTCTCGTGGAGCCATCACCACCATCCCTAGAACTTTTCGTCTTGCAAAATCAAAATTCCACAACCATGAAAGTCTCACTCCCCGTTCCCTCCCACTGCCCCTGGCACCGATATCCACTTCAGTCCCTGAGTTGTCGACTCCAGGGCACCTACCGGAGTGGAATCCTGCAGTGTTTGCTGACGGGTCACTTTGGAAGAGCTGACTTTCAGTCTGAAGCTCTGCCTGTTTGCCTCTGAAGAATCTGCATTTAAGGAGAGGGTGTATGAGGAAGGGGGTGTATCAGTGACAAAGGTGTCTGGGGTGCAGATGAGCCAGGACCTGACCAGCTGCCTTTTGGGTCCTCTGGTTCCACCTCTTGGCCTGGGCCTCATCTGCATCATCATTGGCCCCACTGGCACCCCTGGGGTGTTGTTGTCTGAGTGAGATTCCCCTGGTGCCCCTGCTCTCCTCCCCTCCTCCTGCTGGTTGGGGAGGGAACTGCTTGCTGTGTGGTCTCTACTCCTGAGGCACCGAGGACCCTGCAGCATGGACCTGCAGAGTGTGGGTGTGGTCCCAAGGCATGGGGCCCACATAGGACACAGCATTGGGGCATGACAAGTGCTAGGGCTGCCTCATCACTGACAGGGAATGTTGCCAAGATCCTGCTTGGGCGGGCGTGGTGGGTGGCCTGGGACCCCAGAGGCCCCATTCCTATCCTGGAGTTTGGAGATGGAGAAACTATTTTAGATAGACATACCCAAAACATAATTATTCCTAAAGCATTCACCTGAAAACCCTCATCTCATCTACCTTTATTTTATAATTTATGAAAATATCACTACACCAAGTTAATTTTTTTTCTTTCTGACAAACTCTGTAACAGAAGTAACATGAACTTATTGACCTTCAGTAAACCTAGGTATAATAAAAGTAAGACATGTTTATATTGATTAAACCAGCAAGCTTAAGCTAACTTTAATACCAGCTATTAATTTAATATTGAATATTTCCTAGATCACGTGAACCTGAAATTCATTCTGGCCAGTTTCTTTAACATTTAGAAATATTTAGTTTGTAAGCACTTACTTTTAAGTCAATTAAATCAAACTCTTATAGAAATTTAATTTTGATAATATTTTTCAGAGGTAGAGACATCTCATATATTGTACACACAGACATATAAACAGACAAACTAAAGATCTCATAGCTTCACTTTAAAAACTTACAATTATTACAATATAAACTTACTAGTTATTTATAACAGTTGGAATAAGTTAAATTTATTTGCTCAGATGACTAAGGCTCTACTAGTTGTGGAAAAGAGTTTTAAAATCTGTATTTTTCCTTGATAAACCCTTTAGGACGCTATGAATTCGATTTTGGGTGAAGGAGCCTTTCCAGCAGTCTGAGTTTTAAAAGGCCTTTTCTCTCTCTCTCTCTCTTTTTTTTCACCCCCTCTGGTTTCAGGTTTTACCTGATTGAACTAATCAGGCTCAGTCTCGGGCTATTGTGGTTTGTATTTACATTTCTGATTTGTAGAGATTAGCGAGACAGACAGTTGCTTTGAATTCTCTATAGAACTGGTTTGTCGCGTAAATGGTATTAAAAGATTGATTTGCCCAATCATATTTTCTTTAATTTGCTTTTTTATATCAGTGAGATGTCCAACTAAGCTGAAAATTAAGAGTTCTATGTTCCAGAACTTTAGGATTTAATTTAGCATGCCTCCAAAAGCTGGCATAAGGTATTCAACAAAGGCCCTCTTTCTGAGTGCACAGGTTAGACCCAGAGCAAAATCTCTATTATTATTTTTTTAGCCCCTGAATATTACTTCCCAGTTTTACTTTATATTGTGTGGGCTCAGGTTACCCTATTGGTTTCCTTTACTATGTTTAATTAATATTTCCTGAGGGGCAGAGTTATATGCCCTCCCTGTCTTATAATACCAGGCAGGGGAAGCATCCCTCAGTGAAACATGTCTATCCCACAATATAATTAAGCAAAACAGATGTAACCGTCTTATATAAAGCCCATTTTAATACATCAATATTTATAAACATTCATCTCAATTCTATTAATTTTTATACCTTTGACTTTAGTTTCCATTGGGACCCAATCAACAAGTCTTGCTCTTACAAGGAGTCCTAGAAGCTTTCCTTTCTTTTATCCCCTGACCGTTTTATCTATTTTGTATAAAAGGCCCTGTATAAAAGATATATATATATATTTATCTTTTTCCATCGTATTTTGGTTTTTTTCTCCATAGGCACAATAAAACAGCTGTTTACAATGAGCGCCCTGAAAAATTTACCAATTTAGAAGTTTCTCCAATTTAAAGCATCCATCCTGTGGCTATTGATGAGATATCTCTTACTAGTGACTCAAACCAATAAGACGCAAGAGACTTCCCTACAAGAGAGTACGAAGGATGTAGCTTTCATAGGATGGAGAAAGTTTACTCCCAAAAATAGTCTAAGAAAGTAAAGGCCTTTGTTGTACAAGCTGACACAATGAAGGTTAAGATGGTTAAAAAACCGCTGAGAGTTTTTACCATCAGACAAAAGACTGCTCAGAATCCCAGCTTATTTGATTGGCTGCCAAATGAATGCCATACACGTGCCTTCCGACGGCAGAGAAGAAGGGCTCAAAACACGTACACACAAACACACACACGCACATGCACACACACACACACGCGCGCGCACACACAATGCAGAAGAAGATCAGGTAGAACACTTACATCTCAAAGACACATGAAGAGAAATGCAAGTTCCCTAGAAGGGCTTTTGATTCTTTAAGGTCAGAATTCTGAAAAGATGTTTTATCAAGCTGGCTTTCTCCAACTTCACTGCGTATGCCATAAAAGAGCCCCATCTTACTCATTTTCAGGGCGAGATTCCCTTTAATTTCCAATTAAGGGGGTACATGAATCTGGCTGGGGTGTTAGTTGGAGGTTGGCTTTCTGATGCCCCTTGTCTCTCTGCTGAGTTTGTCAGGGATAACATTTACTAGTGAAGTCGTGGAGAGGGGGCAGTGTGCTGCTCGTGAGCTCAGCTCCTCTAGGCTTTTACCCTGGAGTTGTTTCAGCTCCTCTTATGTGTCTCGGGTACTCCCTACAGTAGTGTAAGACCACTGTGCGTGCTCAGATCATGGACTGGCCAATTGCTACTCTTGTCCCCAGCAGAGCAAGTTTTGTTCTTTTTTAAATTAAAATTAGTGGGTTTCCCTACAGGGATGGCTGCAAGGTATGAGGACTTGCCTTCACCACTCTTGCAAATTTCTCAGTTGCCTGGGAAAGCCACTGCTGGCCGGGAGGTGATGTCCCTTCTTCGGAGCTGAAAGATCTCGTGTAATATTTTCACTTTTATCCTGACCAATTCTTGTTCGGGTAGGCAATTTGAGGAAAGACATCAGGTCAGCCTTCTCCCTAACCACTCAGCCCAGACCACTCAGTATCTTTCAGCTGGCAAGCCAGGTGCCTAAAGCTTTGAGCTGGAAGTGGCACAAATACCTTTTGTTCTCATCTTTGCTAGAACTCAGCCACGTTGGACCACCCCTCCCTGCGAGAAGCCTCGGATACACAGCCTAGCTGTGTGGCAGAGAAGAGGAAATGGATTTTCAGTGGACAGTAGAGCCTGGGATATACCACCCTGTTCTTCCAAATGTTTTAGTCATAATAGCTAATATGAATTCATGCTTCTTGTGTGCTAAGGGTTTCATATACATTTTTTCACTGAATCCTCACAACAACCCTAGCAAACAGGGAACAGTGTTCCCATTTTACAGATGATGAAACTGTGGTTTAGAGAGGTCAAAGAACTTGTATAAGGCTCCACAGCCAATGGAAAGCCAGGATTCCCACTTCAAATGGTGCTTGTCTGGAGGGTCAGGATTCTTCTGCAAGCTCAAGATTTGGCATGGACAGGGAAGCAAAAGCAACAGCTCACAAATGCCTTCCCCACTTTTGCAAAGAATTGTTTCCTCTCCCTTCTTCACTGAGCCTCCCCCTGGAGACGCTGAGAGGAGAGAGAGGCTGGTGGAAAAACTGGAGAAGGGAGGTGATTAAATCACCTTAAATCTGTTTTACGATCTCTGTTTTCAATAGCTTTCTGTTTCCAACAATGCTTGACTCTGTGAGAGACACTAGCCCCTTTTCGGAGCCAGCAGAGAAACAGAATGCAACTTCTAACAAACTGGCTGGCATGCTAAGGTAGCAATTGTATTTAAATTTCAGTATCAGTAACGCTAGCTGGAACCACCTAAAGCAAAAGGAAGGAAGGGGTATCAGGGCACATTTTTACTCCTTCACCTGCCTTAGGGTCTAGAAATGGAAAGTTTCATGTGACAAGAGTTTATTTTGCAACTTGAAATTTTCCTCTCTTTGGAAAATTAAGGCAGCCTAACAGAGCATTATATTTGGGCCAATACAGCAGTAAATTTATGAAGTGAAAAAGTGGAGGTTTTCACGGTGTTATAAGCTCACCCACACTGAACATAAATGTATTACTTAGAATACTACAGATTTCAGTTTCATTATAGAGCAAGTGTGCTATGAACACGTTAACTTTAGATTTTAGACTTTTTGAAATTAAATAGCAGCTCATAGCATCCATGTAATTTGTTTCTCTTTTATAACAATGCTTTGTCCTGAAAATAATGACAAAAAATCATGGTCTGAAAATCAGCTTCAGGTTTGTACACACTGGGATGCAGAAAGTCAGAAAACATCGACTTTTAATTAAGCCAACATTTTGAAGTTTAAAATTTAGAAATCCTTTTCAACAAAGTCGATGTTTTGGATTTTTATTTTTAATATATAATGGTGCATATGTATTCATAAACTATGAAATTAGATTGGTAGAGATGTAGAAATGGGACCCAAAATGCTCTTGAATGTGATTTTCTGAACTTCCCCTTGGAGGTCTATTTATCCTGAACTGGCAAGGCTGCTGCATTTCAATTCAGGGCTTCTTTTTCATGCCGAGGTACAGACTTGCCGAGCTGAGCCGAATCTGTCTATCCAATTACTGGGTAAGAGAGCAGACTGGAGCTTTAGGAAAAACCTGTAATCTGTAAAACACTGTAGTAGCAGTGACAGCCTAATGAAAGGGACAGGCCAATAGAGAGTATATGTTACTTGAGCGATCCACAGAGGCACAGTTCTTGCTGCAAAGAACCAGCTTCAAATCTAACACCAAAGAGCAATGAAGTCTACAAAGACTTGAAAAAATATCATGTGATATGTCTGCAATAATTTTTAGGTAGCATGGTTTACAATGGAAACAAAGTCTTAGTGATATGCTGCCGGTCACTTAGCTAAGCACTAGTTTGAATGATTTTATTATAACCTGATTTAACTACTCTTGTTCTCAATATCTGGATCGACATCAGAAAGAAGATATTAATAAAAATGAGTATGGGTGAGGCATTTTTGAGCCAAATGTTAGCTTTGTAGTCACAAAATACAGAGTCAGCCAAGCAAAGATTTTTTTTTTTAAAGAAATTGAGATTACTTCCCATTTTGGTTTTTAAAAACAGTTGCATTTTCTATGGAAAGAAAGTGGTTTAATATATATTGGATTGCAGTGGGAAAGTGAATTCTTTCTTCTCATGCATGAAAGTCCAGCAAGAATAAAATCAGGGCAGGGTATACTTAAGAAGATATTTTAATTCATGTTATCAGTATATCTTATAAGAAACCTAAAACCTCTGTAAGCAAGGTTTTGCTGGGCCCAGCACTTTCAGTGGTAATGAAGTTTCACGGTCATTATCATGACCATCTGGTAATCAATACCTGGGATATCTACTCCAGTAGAAATAAAAACCTTGGTAAAATGTTTCCATTTATAGTTTTTTTTTTTTCTGTAGGGCTGGCAGCAGCCATATAACTTTTAATAGATAATGGCTTAACTCAATTTTTTATTTGTTCTAATTTCTTAAAAAAAAAACAGCAAGAAATTCCATGTGAATTTAGCCTCATTCCATAGCAGCAAGGCAGATGAGTTAGTTCTTAATTCTTATATTCATTGTGAAATGGAGCAGGGCCCTATGGTCTGTGTCCCTCATGTCCTCAGCCTGCCTTTTGTCTGTAGAAACACTTTAACCAAAGAATAAGTTTAACCAGAGAAGTGAGAAAACGCAGAAACAAAGGAAAACAGACAAAGGAGATCAAATAATAATAGTTTAGTCTCTAAGCAAAGTCAAGGACCTTTACTTTCTCCTCAAGGGCTAGAGATAATATTCTGAGCCCTCTCCTGTGAGCTGTCTTGTAGATACTAAAACCCCCATCAGGTGGAAGACGTTAACGACGATGACCAGGCTGTAGCCATGACATAAACTGCCACAATTCCGAGAACTGGCCTCAAAGAAATGGGAACAAACCCAATGGAACTAAAGACTAACTGTACTTAAAACAGTCAAGAGCTGGGACTTCCCTGGTGGTCAGTGGTTAAGACTCCACGCTTCCACTATAAGGGGCACGGGTTCGATCTCTGGTTGGGGAACTAAGATCCCGCATGCTGTACGTAAAACAATCAAGATGACGCTGGTCAGACCACTGCATGACCAATTGCAAGATGCCTGTCAGAGCTGCCTGTGCTGTTTCTGCACGTAGCCCGCTCCCTCCACCTTTAAAAGCTCTTGCCCCCTGATTGTCAGTGGGGGGAGTTGGCCTTTGGACAGGAGTCTGCCCTCCTCCCCTGGTTACTGGCCTCCAAAATAAAGCAAACTTTCCTCTCCCCCAACCTTGCCTCTTTATTGGCTTTTGAGTGGCGAGCAGCCAGACCCTCACTTTCCGTTATAATTCCACCAATGTTTATTGAGGGCTTTCTATTTGCCAGGCCATGGGGAAACAGTGATGTGGAAACATGGGCTTTGTCCTCAAGCTTACAGTCCAAGCGGAGTACTTAATTATTCACTCAATAAACATTTTTTAAGTGGCCGCTGTGTGCCATACCCCTGTCTTCGTGAGGTTTACATACTACTGGGGGAAGACAAACAATGAACATAATATTTGAAGACATTCTTTATATTTAAAGTGTGTTTCTAGTACACAGCGTATAGTAGGATCTTGGTTTTTTTATCTCGTCTGACAATCTCTACCTTTTGGAGTGTTTAGTCCAATTACACTTTCCATTAGTGCACATTTCCTGCAAATCAGGACATCCTCTTACACATTTACAATACCACCATCAAGATCAGGAACTTAACACTGATTTATTACTGCCTCCAAATCTTCAGATCTCAGGCAAGTTTTGCTAGTGGTCCTAATAATATCCTTTATATAGAGCAAAAGGTCCACTTCAGTATCACCTGTTGTATTTAGTTTTTATGTCTTTCCTTGATTTCCATAACCTTGACACTTTTGAAAATGAAAGATCATTAGTTTTAGTTTATAGAATTGCCCTTTGATTTTTTTTTCCTTATGTTTTCTCAGGTGGTTCAGAGAATGCATCTTTGGCAAGAATACCACAGAGGTGATGCTGTGTTCTTATTGTATTATATCAGGTGGCACCCAATTTCATTTTGTCCCTTACTAATGATGTTCACATTGGTTGCCTGATTACAAGGGTGTCTGCCACACTACTGTGAAGTTACCTTCTCTCCTTCATGATTCATAAGCACATTATGAGGATGTATTTTGCGCTAAGCAGATGTCCAGCTCCTCATAAATTTTGAATTCATTCATTCTTTTCTTTATATCAGTATAGACTCGTGGCTTCGCATTTTAATTAATGGGTTATAATGAATGATTGTCATGATTCATTTTGCTGCTCAGAATTATTTTTCTGGTTTTCTAGTTGGCTTCTGTGTCCTTTCGACATGTCGCCATCTTTCTTTGACCAGGTCCTTGTTTTTGGTACAACAGAAGTTCCACGTTCATCAATTATTTCTTCTACCCAATGCTGGAAGTAGTCCTTTGTCTCTTTTCTTGTACTGGATGCTGTCTTTCACTCAGCCTCCAAATTCACATCACAGACTCTGCTCCTCTGGGGCCTCCTCTCTCCCCCTCTCATAGTTACTCAGTCTCCAGTGCTCTTCATTCCTTCCTGTAGATCTGAGTTTCTGCACGCTATCCCTTTCCTACAGCCTGAAAATCTTAACATTTCTTGTAGAACAAATCTGATGGTGGTAAATTCTCTCAGCATCTGTTCATCTTGAAGTATTTTTAGTCTGCTTTCATTTTGGAGGGATATTTTTACTAGATAGATAATTCACGGGTGACAGCATTTTCCTTTCAGCACTTTATCGATGTTATAGAATTGTCTTCTGCCTTCCATTGTTTCTGGTGAGAAGTCACTGGTAATTCTTACCATCATTCCCGGTTTGAAATGGGTCTTTTTTCCCCACTTTGGGCTTCTTTTAGATTTTTCTTTTTGCATTGGTTTGTACATTGGAGGAGAATGTGCCTGGATATAGTCTTTCTTCTTCTCTGTTTTTTCTTATTTTTAAAAATATTGCTTAGTATTAATTGAGATTTTTGGATTGGTGGTTTTGTATTTTTTTTTCTCAGCCATTAGGTTTTCCAAAAAAATTTTTTTGTCCCCATTCCTCCCTTCCTGTGCAAACCTATTTGCAGGTACACTAGCCTGCCTGATATTTTCCTGGGAGTCACTGGCTTGTCCGAATTCCCATGACTCTCAGCCCTGGGCCACTCGAGAATCTGTGTTCAGCTCATCGTTCTGGCATTTGTTTCTTAAGCTTTGTGGAGTCTTGTCCTCATGTACACAGCCTGGTATTCCGTTAAGGACTAATGGGAATGTCTGAAAATTTCTGGAACTCCTTCTCTGCACAGTTCCCTCTTCTCCAGTACCCTGTCCTGCAAACCCAAGTCCCCTCAGCAGCCCTGAAGTCTAATCTCTCTCCTCGGGTCAGCAAGACCCCCAGGCTCTAATGGGGCTGCACCCCACTGCACTGCAGTCTGGACAGTGACCCCAAGCGGAAAGCCAGGGATGTGGTGGAGCTCGCTTTGGAATTCTCCTTATCTCAGGGACTACTTACACTGAGTAAATTCAATGGTATGTTAGAAGGTAATAAAAGTTACGAAAAAAACAATAGAACAAAGTAAGGAGGATGGATAATGCTGGGTGAAGGAGGTACAGTCTTGAATTACAGACCGGGAAACAGGCATCACAGTTCAGCATGATGAGTATAAGCAGAGAGTACCTTGGGCATCTGAGGAAGAAAGGACACCTAAATGATCTAGGGGTCTCTGGGAAGACGGCACAGAGGAAGTCATACCTAGTTGAAGACCTGAGGCATTAGTGGGAGGTAACTGGTCGATGGGATAGAATGTGAGAGTGCTGATGTGTGTTCCAAGATATTGGAAACAGAGTATTTTAAAGACTCAGGGAGAGGCTGAGAGCACACACTGAGTATGGCAGAATATAAGTCATTTTTTATGGCTGGAGTTATACTGTGTGATAAAGCAGAGACCAAATCATAGAGGGCCTTGCAAGCCATATTGAGAAGTCTGTGCTTTGTCCTATGGCTTTGGAAAGGTGTTAAAGGATTTTAAGCAATCGTGAAAGTTGATCGTAACCTCTGAATCTCCACATCCCTGCCTATAGAATGAGCATGTTGGAAATAATGGCAACGATTTTCTCTTTCCTAAATGATCTACTTTTTTTTTTTTTTTTTTCGGTACGCGGGCCTCTCACTGTTGTGGCCTCTCCCGTTGTGGAGCACAGGCTCTGGACGCGCAGGCTCAGCGGCCATGGCTCACGGGCCCAGCCGCTCCGCGGCATGTGGGATCTTCCCGGACCGGGGCATGAACCCGTGCCCCCTGCATCGGCAGGCGGACTCTCAACCACTGCGCCACCAGAGAAGCCCAGTGATCTACTTTTTAATGTGAGGATTCAAGTCTGTATCTATGTCAAAAGCCAACATCAAACGCCTAATATAAGAGGTCCTTGAAAAGATAACGCTTTTCAAACAACTTTGTGGACCGCATATTTTCTGAGAGGTAAAGTGATCTCAACACAATAAAAGGAATTGATGGTGAAACTCTAAAAACAGAACACAAAACCTTTGATTTCTCAATTATGACCATTAAAAGATGTAAAAGATTGACTCATAAAGAGGGTAGTCAATTGCATTATGATATTTGTCAGTACATTAAAAAATCTAGACAGTGAATAAAATGTTGATAGTAAAGGGTTAGTAGAATCATAAAACAGAGGAGAAGAACAAAATGAAAAGAAGGGCAGCAAACAAGAAATCAGTCTCTTTATCTCCATGCCAGATGGGCCACAGAGAAAAAGAAGGTTGCTTTTTTATTTTTTTTTGATATTATTCTGGATTCAACTCAATTCAACATTTCTTTGGTTTCATGCTAGGTACTAATGAAAAAAAGATGGCTTTGGCTGTTTTCACACCAAGGCGTTTGTAAACTTTTGAGGAAGCAGATGTTTTTAATTATTTGTTACAAACAGCAGAAGAAAATGAGAGCAGATAAAATGAATGAATTCCACCTCGATTTGGGAGAAAAAAATTGTGAACATTGAACTCTATTTAAAAGCATGCAAAGGGCTTCCCTGGTGGCACAGTGGTTGAGAGTCTGCCTGCTGATGCAGGGGACAGGGGTTCGTGCCCCGGTCTGGGAGGGTCCCACATGCCGTGGAGCGGCTGGGCCCGTGAGCCATGGCCGCTGAGCCTGCGCGTCCAGAGCCTGTGCTCCACAACGGGAGAGGCCACAACAGTGAGAGGCCCGCATACCACAAAAAAAAAAAAAAAAAAAGCATGCAAAGTAAATGCTATAGGAGAGGTACAAAGAAACTCCCATGGGGAATATAGGGTTAATGAATTGAGGAGACAGGGAATTTTCACAGATGAGAAAGTGTTTGGAATATAATAACACGTTGAGCAGGTGTTCTATAGTTGGACAAGGTAGGAAGGTTGTTCCAGGAAAGGTAAGGAAGAATGGATGTGCGGGAAATGTTTAGGAAACATCAGCATTCTTGAGTGGTTGGTGCTCAGGGCAACAAGGTGAGACAGGTTTAGGGATGGCCAGAGATACTGTTGCTGCCCTGCCCAGATCCCCGCTAGCAGGCCATCCCTCTCCCAGCTCTAATGGGGTCACGGCTCTTCCCTTTTTCAGAGAACCACCCTCAGGGGAATGGAAAGCACCTCAACAGAGAGCTAACCTACTCCCCCTGCCCCATCTTCAGCCCATGTGACTGATTGGCATGGGGGTACAAAAGAGCAACCCTCTTTGCCGCAAGGTGGGACTAACTGAATTTCCTGCTCTGGAGCAGTCTAGGCTGACGCTAGACTCCAGCTGAGACCACATCCTTCCTTGGTTCCTTTCCTTCCCCATCCTACTTTCCTTGATTCCTTTTTCCTGAGAGCACCAGCTCCCCCAGTAACACACATACACCTGAATCCCTGTCTCAGCCTCTGCTTATAGGCAGTCGGAGCGAAGATGGGTTGAGTTGGAAAGCAGATGGAACCAGCCTAGAGAGGTCTCGAATGCCATGCTGAATTTAGGTTTTGTTGGCTAGGCAGTAGGGAAATGACCACTGAAGGTTTTTGAGTAGCCGTTTTGATAGCAGTTTAATGAGGTGAAAACACTGCAGAAGCAGAACTTTTACGACGTAATATATGATTGGATGTGAGAGAGGGGGTAGAAAGAGAGAAGAAGGAGGGTGTTGAGATGTCTAGTGACAGTTGTTGAATGTGAGGTGCCAGAGGAAAACCAGTATGAAGAGGTCCAGCAAGCAGCTGGATATTCAATCTGCAGCTTATGCACAGATTGGAATATATATTCAGGAAACACTGCTCATTAAACCAATAAATATTTATTTAGCGCCTCTGTGTTTTACCGACACAAAGGCAAATCAGACATTATCTGTGGAGGACACAGAGATATTACAAATAGTTCAATAGACACGGTTAATTGTTGGAATATACTGAATACAAGGTGGAGGTAGGATGGTGTATTTAAAACTAATAGACAGGGCTTCCCTGGTGGCGCAGTGGTTGAGCGTCCGCCTGCTGACGCAGGGGACACGGGTTCGTGCCCCGGTCCGGGAAGATCCCACATGCCGCGGAGCGGCTGGTCCCGTGAGCCATGGCCGCTGAGCCTGCGCGTCCGGAGCCTGTGCTCCGCAACGGGAGGGGCCCCAACAGTGAGAGGCCCGCGTAAAACGAATAGACGATTCACTAAAGAGGCATCAGCTAAATATCCCAAATCATTGGCTTCCTTCTATACTTGGGATAAATACTCAGAAAATGAAATGACAGCCCATTCACGTCGACCACAAAAAGTACCAAATACCTAAGAATACATTTAAGGTACAAGACCTTTCTGGGAGAAAAAAAACAACAACTTTAAAACATGACAGGGAGGTGTGAAAGAAGATCTGAATAAATGTATAGGCAAACCATGCTGCTAGTTAGGAAGACCATATTGGAACCATGTCAGTCTGCTCAATTAATCTCTTAAATCCAATGACATCTTAATGCAGCACCAGTGGAATTTTGGGAGAACTTGTCAAACTGATTCAAATATTTATCTGCAAAGAACGAACAAACAACAACAACAAAAACTGGTAACAAGCCTATGCGAAAATAGACAAGAATATTTTGAAAAATAAGAATGAGTGTGGCACTTATCCTCTGGGACATTATAGAAAACAAGAAGTTACTATAATTTAATGTTTATAATGCTGGCATGAAAACAGACAAATTTCATGCAACAGAATAAAGAGTTCTACACAGATCTAAGAATGTATAGCAATTGAATATATCAAAAGTTTGCCTGGGCTTCCCTGGTGGCGCAGTGGTTGAGAGTCCGCCTGCCGATACAGGGGACACGGGTTCGTGCCCCGGTCCAGGAAGATCCCACATGCCGCGGAGTGGCTGGGCCCATGAGCCATGGCCGCTGGGCCTGCGCGTCCGGACCCTGTGCTCCGCAACGGGAGAGGCCACAGCAGTGAGAGGCCTGCATACCGCAAAAAAAACGTTTGCCTGAAGTGAAGAAAGGACAGATCGTTCAGTAAATTGTGTTAGAATATATGGCTTTTTGCAATGAAAATAAACCTAGACCCCTCACATCACAAGACACATAAATATATTGCATGTGTAGTACATATCTGCTGTAATATTATATTATTAACGTGGATAGGAAAAGATACCTTTTAAACAAGTATGAAATCTAGAATCCATGAGGAAAGAGATTACAGATTTGATAGAATTTACAATTCTGTACTGTTATGAGCTGGTACAGAAATACACGCAAAGAAATCTAGCAGACCAATAGTATTGTTAATAATCACAGAGCTCCCACACAGCAATAAAAATGTACAATATAAAGTGGGGAAATTATAAGAACAGGTCAAAAATCTAAATGGCCAATAATACATGGAAAGAAGCTCAACTGCACTCATAATTACAGAACTGAAAGTTAAAACAAAGATACCATGCTTTTTTCTACTAAAATGACACTTTGTCAAATATATCTTTAGAATTAGCACTTTGTTGAATGTATTATAAACACACATACTTTGACTCATTTGTCATTTGACTTTGTTTATTGTATTTTTGCCTGAAAAAATGATAGCATATTTTTTTTTACCAAATAGAACAAACTGCCTATGTGGCTTCTTGGTGTTCACCTGTTTTCTTCTAAGTATTTTAAAGTCTTATTTTTAAAAAAAAATACTGAAAGTTTTTATTGTTCTAGAATTAATTTTGTTGTGAAGAATTGAACAGTGATCCAGTTAAGTTTCCCAACTATTAGTCTATTTTCAAATACCCTTTATTAAATAATTCATCTTTACTCCATTAGCTAAAAATTCTGTCTTTATCGTAGACAAAATCACCTTATGCATTTGGATCTATTTCTGGATTCTGTTTCATTGCTGTGTCTCTTCACTCCTCCACCAGTATAATGTTATTTTAAATATTATGATTTTAAAGATTTAAAAATGCTGACAGTGCTTGTCTTTTCCCATTACTCCTTTTTTTTTTTTTAATTACAATGTTGTGCTCATTTCTGGTGTAAAGTGATTAAGTTGTGTGTGTGTGTGTGTGTGTGTGTGTGTGTGTGTGTGTATGTGTGTATATACATGTATATGTATATATATTCTTTCATCATTCCTCCTATCTTTTCAGGTTTCTCTTAGCTTTTCTCACATATTCATTTTTTCCAGATGAACTTCAGAGTAATCCAGGATTTTTACTTTTAAATTAAAAAAAAATTCTTTTTTCCAGCTTTTTAAAGGTATATTGATAAATAAAATTGCATATATTTAAAGTGTACAATATGATGATATTATGCAAATATACATTGTGAAATATTTCCCACAATCATGTTAAGTAATACATCTATCAACTCACATAATTACCTTTTTATTTATTTTTGGGTGTGGTGAGAATACTTAAAGTCTACTCTCTTAGCAAATTTCAAGTTTGCCATTACTATGATTATAGTATCATTAACTCTAGTCCCCGTGTTGTACGTTAGACGTTAGATCCTCAGAACGTATTCCTTTTACAGCTGAAAGTTTGCACTCTGACCAATATCTCCCCATTTCCCTCTCTCCTATCTCCAAGTAACCACCATTCTACTCTCTATCTCTATGAGTTAGGCTTTTATCCCCCCTATGTATAAGTGGGATCACAGAGTATTTGTCTTTCTCTTTCTGCCTTATTTCACTTAGCATGATGCCCTCCAGGTTCATCCATGTTGTCACAAATGCAGGATCTTCTTTTTTGTAAGGCAGACTAATATGCCATTGTATGTGTATTTCACACTTTCTTTATCCGTTCATCCATCAACAGACGCTTAAGTTGTTTCATTATCTTGGCTATTGTGAATAATGCTGCAATGAACAGGGCAGTGCAGCTATCTATTCAAAGTACTGATTTTGTTTCCTTCAGATATATATCTGGACGTGGGATTGCTGGATCATATGGTAGCTCTTTCTTTTTAAATTGTTTGAGGAATCTCTATACTGTTTTCCAAAGTGTATGTGCCAATTTTCATTTCCATTAGCAGTGTACAAGTGTTCCCTTCTTTCTGCATCCTTACCAACATTTGTTATCTCTAGATTTTTTGATAATAGCTATCCTAACAGGTGTGAGGTGATATCATTGTGGTTTTGCTTTGTATTTCCCTGATGATTAGTGATGTTGAGCACCTTTGCATATACCTGTTGGCCATTTGCATGTCTTTGGAAAAACGTCTATTCACGTCCTTTGCCCATCTTTTAATCAAATGACAATTGACCCTTGAAACAATGAGAGGGTTAGGGACTCAGACCCACATACAGTTGAAAGTTTGTGTCTAACTTTACAGTCAGCCATCCATATCTGCAACTCTGTATCCTTGGATTCAACCAACCATAGATCATGTAATACTGTAGTAGTGTTTAATGAAAAAAAATCTGAATATAAGTGGACCCGTGCGGTTCAAACCCATGTTGTTCAAGGGTCAACTGTATTTTTTTTTTGCTATTTAGTTGCATGATATATATGTATTTTAGATATTAACCACCTATCAAAATACTAGTTTGCACACCCAATATTTTTAAAGCCCTGCTCCTTCCAATTCTAAACTTTTTAGTCGTTTTCATTGGGATCCCATCAAATTTAGAAATTCAACTATTAATATTCCTTTACATTTTCTAACCAATATCAAGATATACTTTTTTATTTATTCATCACCTTTATAAATCTCAGCAGAATATTAAAGTTTTCTTCTCTTTTTTCGGGTGTGTATACATTCTGCATTACTCATTTGAAGTTCATCCCTAGAGTTTTGCTATTTTAGACAGTACTGTTGAATCCATTATATTGTCTTTTGTATAATTGTTTTGTAACTACTTTACTAGCTTCCTACCAAGCTTTTATCAGACATAGGTTTTTGCTTTTTATATTTTTTAACATGTGACTTGTTCAACCTTCCAAGATCAGATAAATTCAGTCTATTTAAACGGCTCCAAAATAAAAAGAAGAAACACTTTCAAATTCTATTTGCAAAGCCAACAAGCACTATTTCATAGATAGCTCCTCCAAAGGAAACCACAGGTAGTCTTGTTTGTGAAAATTATGCAAAAATACTGAATAAAATCTTATGTTTCTATTATTTTCCTTCAGCTGATAACCTTCAATTTTTCATGTATACTGACAAATCTTCTGCAAATAGCTCTGTTTACTTTATTTCTTGTATTTATACCTTATATTTCTCTCGTCTAAATGCATTGTTACTTTGCAAACAAGAGTAAACTGAAATTTCTTTTCTTGTTTCCGTTATCAAGGGAAAATTTTCTCATTTTTACCTATAAAGCATGATGCTGAAATGAAATTACTATCATGTCAAGAAAGTATCATTTGCTCCTATTTTTCTCAAAGTTCTTTTAAGGTAGGACTGCAATTTGGATTTTATCAAAGGTCTAATTTGTCATTATTTGAAACAGTGATTAAAATTTATCCTTGTCCTATTAACATGTCATTTTTTTTTTTTTTTTTTTTGCGGTATGCGGGCCTCTCACCGTTGTGGCCTCTCCCGTTGCGGAGCACAGGCTCCGGACGCGCAGGCTCAGCGGCCATGGCTCACGGGTCCAGCTGCTCCGCGGCATGTGGGAACCCACGTCCCCTGCATCGGCAGGTGGTCTCTCAACCACTGCGCCACCAGGGAAGCCCTAACATGTCATTTTAATTCAATAAAATTCTTACTATTAAATCATTCTTCAGTCTTCTATTTACCATTTTAATTTTTCTACTATATCTGCTCATATTTTATTTATTATTTTTGCATAATTTCCACAATGAGATTGATCTTTTTCTTTTTTTGGGGGGGTGAGATATCTATATCAGGTTTCTTTTCAGTATTTTGCTGGCTTCAAGAAAAGTATTTGAAAGTGTCGGCTTAAAAAATGCACAATGTGAGATTTGCGGGTTAAGTTTTATTTGGGGCAAAATGAGGACTGCACCCCGGGAGATAACATTTCAGATAGTTTTGAGAAACTGCTCCAAAGAGGCAGGGGAAGGTCAGTATACATGTGATTTCGGGGAAGGGGGAGTCCATGCAATCAAGCACATATTTTTTTACGGAAGGTTTCTGCTACTCTCGTGCAGGCTACTGCTCCTCACGAGGACCAGACATCATCGTGAAGGATTTTAGTGTTATTCTAGATATGAGGAGATACAAGAATTGGGCTCATAAAATCGGCTCCTGAAAATATCTAACTATCTGAAGACCTGTTCTGCCAGTTTTTCCCAGAGCACAGAGGGCCTCGTTTCTGCTCTCCACCCTGAACTCCTTTCAGGGGGTGTTGAAAATCAGCAGCAGCGCTTGATTTAATCCTTGTAGAGGTGGATGGCAAGTGCCAATTTGTAGCTGACAAAAGGTTTCTTCTTCATGCTTTGGAGCAATTCAAATAGACAAGATTTATCTAATTTTTGAAGGGTGAAAAAATTTCCCCCTCCCCAACTCCTTTTTTAAAAAATGTATACCTGAAAAAATTCTGGCAGAAAGCACGCTAAAGGCTTATCATCGATTTTTCTCCTCTTTTTAGTTATCTAAATTTGGGGACATTTTGAAACACATTTTGTATTAAATATAAGAGAAATAAAGGAAGGAGAGAAAGGCAGGGGAAAGATACCCTCTATAGGATGAATGGTAGTTAATAAAATTGTCAGCAGGAACGGATAACCAACAAGGACCTACTGTATCGCCCAGGAAACTCTGCTCAATATTATGTAACAATCTAAACCGGAAAAGAATTGGAAAAAGAATAGATACATGTATATCACTCTGCTGTACGCCTGAAAACTAACACAACATGGTGAATCAACTATACTCCAGTATAAAATAAAAAGTTAAAAAATGTATATAGAAAAAATGTCAGCGGGAAGACGATTTAGGCAGCTTTGTGAAAGTCCAGGAAAGAAAAAATAAGGCTATATATTAAAGCAGTGACCAAAAAGGAGAAGATAAAGAGAGTGGGTAATTAAAGCCTTGGGGCTGGATGAAATAGCAGAGGTAATAACTGCAGAGATGAGGGGGAAAGTCGAGCTGAAGTCAGAACCTTAAGACATTGCCAAGCACGTAAAAGGCACTTGACAGTTATGTGTGGCACGTATGAGGAAATAAACCCAAGAAACGAGCACCTAGAAACCCAGGTCTCAGCAGAGCACACAGGGGAAATCCTCAGAGAAACCTGAAGAAAAGGGAGAGGACATCCTGGCCTGAGCCAAGAGAGAGGGGAGCTTCCAGGAAGAGGGGACAGTCATTAGGGTCACGTGGCGCACGGCGGTCTTTCAGCATCCGAGGATCCTGGTACCTTTTGAGAGAGCAGTTTGAAGAGTATGGTGGAAAACCAAATAAATGGAAAAGGGGAAAGGTTTTCAAAAGAAATTAAGTGAAGGGAACCAGAGACTTACATGGTAACTTAAGTGGTGTCGGGGTGGAGAAACAGTTTTCCACAAAAGGACAGGGGAAGGTAGGACCTCACGTTCCTGACCAAGCAGACAAGCTTCTTGTTGCTTTGGATTTTTTTGGCCACCGTAATTGCTGATAAGAAAGTAAAATTTATTTCACTATTACACTGGATCCAGCTGAATTAGTAAGCTGACCAGAATAACTCAAGAATACATTTTCTTTTCATTGTCTAAGAAAAGGGCTCCATATTGGTCTGAAATATCAGGGAAACAGTTACTTCTGAGTTTTATAGAATTCTGATTGTAAGCCATCTATTTACTGGTGAACTCTTGATTTTTATTTTTCTGTTTCTTCTGAGCAATGCAACCATGGAAAGTTGACATGAACTCCGCCAAAACAAATAGAATACTGCATACCTTGAAGTAGAGCATTTACTTTTCTTATTGAGAAGGGAAAATAAAGAGACTGGCTGTTTCGTTTTTGGAGAGCCCGATTCCCCAGCAACTGTGCAAAGCTTCATTTTGCCAATTCCCTGCAGAGTGGCAGGTCTTATCTTGGCCTCTCATTCTGAAAGTGCCCTGTCTTTGGAAGTGTCATGGGTGGCCCTTGGGGAAGTGCAGCCGTGGTCGCTGACCTTGCATTTTAAAATGTCTTCCAGTGAAAGTGATTCCATTATTTTGAACTAGAAAATATTACAAGTATCATATATGTTTCACATGTGGGTCTGCCTGGAAATAAGATAGGTAGTACAAGCATATGCACAGTGATTATACAGGGCTACAGGGTAACTTTATTTCTTTGGAAAAATGGCAACTTAAAGACATAGGATGTAATCATCTACAAAATACCGTCAGCATTATCCAGAAAACAGCTGCTGGTATTTGTGAAGTCCTGAAAGTACTCCCGTGCAGGCGTGTTCCTTCCCAGTGTTCCTTCCTTCCTGGAAGACAGTTTGGCAGAGTCTTATAATTCTCGAACATTCTATTGCCATAGCATCCGGCAATCACACTCCTCGGTATTTACCCAAAACAACTGAGAACTTATATCCACAAAAAACCCTGCACACAGGTTATGCTAGCAGCTTTATTCAGCATTGCTGAGTTGGAAGCGACCAAATATGCTTCAGGTGAATGGGTAAATAAACTGTGGCACATCCAGACGATGGAATGTTACTCAGTGCTGAAAAGAAACGCGCTATCAAGATGTGAAAAGACACAGAGGAAACTTAAAAATGCATATTCCTAAGTGAAAGAAGCCAATTTGAAAAGGTGGCATACTCTTTGATTCCAACTCTTTGATTCCAACTCTGGAAAAGACAAAACTAAGGGGACGGTAAAAAGATCAGTGGTTGCCAGGGATTGAAGGGCAGAGAAAGGGATGAATAGGCAGAGCACAGAGGATTGTTAGGGCAGAAAATAGGCCGTATGATACCGTAATGATGGATTCATGTCATTGTACACTTGTCCAAGCATAAGATGTACAGTAACAAAAGTGAACCATAGTGTAAACTATGAACTTTGGGTAATTATGATGTGTCTATGTAGGTTCATCTGTTATAACAAATGGCCCAACTGATGGGGGATGCTGGTACTGGGGGAGGCTGTGTATGGATGGAGACAAGAGGGTATATAGGAAATCTCTGCATCTGACCTTCAAATTTGCTGGGATGTTAAACTGCTTTATAAAATCTTAGCTTAAAAGCCCAATGAATTGTAATATTTTACCAGTGATCTGATCTTCTTCAGAGTAACTGTGGTGTCACTCTTCCTTTCCGCTCACACACTGTCCTGTGCTATTTCAAGACCCTTGAAAACATGTTCTGACGTGGTGATAGGAGATGAATTGGGGAGAAAGGAATGAGGGTTCCAGTGTCTACTCCTTTTTAAAGATGGCTGGCGGAAATGCATATGGCTGATCCCCTCTCTCATGGGACACTTGCAAAGCTGAGGCACTTGGACACTTTGCCTTTTCAGAGTCTCCACATTGAAGAGTCTACTGCCTCTTGTTACATCGTGCGTGTTCTCTTTTCTGACAAGAGTGCATGGGTGTTTCTTAAAGATCAATAAATTCTGTTGAATGTTGAATAAAGGTGAAGGGCAAAATACAAATGTTGGGTTTTTTTTTTCCTGTTTATAAGCTTCTCTTCTCTTTGGGGATGTGGGATCCCCTCTATAGACTTTAAGGAATAGAAAACTATTTATTTTATAATAAATCTCCGTCAAAGATAGGAATCTGTGGGAAAATTTGTTGTCTCTAGAAAAAAAGAGCATTGATTAGAGGACATGAAACTAAATTCATGATCGTCGTAAGACATTTTTTATTCCCTCAAATATATAGTGTTGAATTTTTATGCCTGTGGGATAATCAGGATTTAAAAAACAATATAAAAAGCAGAATTCTTTTTCTTACAGAAAGTACAGGTTGGAGAGATAGGACAGCACACACACACATATATATATAATTTTTTTTGAAATCATGTATTTTGAATGTGTGAGAGCATTTTATTTTCCTGTTCCTTGGAAATGGAGAATGTTACACATCTATAAATAATGGTTTAGGGTACATGCACTGGGATGGAAAATGTCCCCCCCAGAATTTCATGTCCTTCCAGGAACTTCCGAGTGTGACATTATTTGGAAATAGGGCTGTTGCAGATATAATTAGTTAAGTCGGAGATTGTATTGGAATAGGGTGAATCCTTAGTTCATATGATTGGTGTCCTGATAAAAAGAAGAGAAGAGACACAGAAGGATGCTGGCCCTGTGAAGATCAAGGTGGGGATCGGAGTTAAGCTACCACAAGCCGAAGAACGCTTGGGGATGCTGGAAGCTGGAAGAGGCAAGGAAAGATCCTTCCCCCAGGGTTCAGAGAGAGTGTGGCCCTGCCAACAACGTGATTTCAGACTTCTAGTCTCCAGAACTGTGAGCGAATAAACCTCTGTTGTCTTAAGACAGCCCAGTCTGTGGTACTGTTACAGCAGCCCTAGGAAACTACCACATGACATAATCATAGTGCATATATTTTAAAAGTCATGACAGAGGTCCAAATATTGGGAAGTGAGTTAGTTAACTGTGGTAGGTCAGTAAAATATTTGATTGCCTATGAATCTGACAAATATGTGGACTTTAGAGATACACAGAAAACTCTTTGCTAAATAATAAACAGCAATCACATGGTATGGACACAATGATTACAAGCATATATATATATATATATATATATATATATATAAAACAATGGAGGTTTAGAAAAAAACTTTATCCTCATATAATTGCTGCAAGATGGTAAAAGATTTGTTTACTGTTTCTTTTAATAAAAGGAATAAATATTTGATATAAAAACTTAAAAACAATGAGTCAAAAAAATAGTTTGACATAAAAGTCACCTTTAAGTGACTTAAATTGAGATTGGAACTAAATTTGGTCTATGCATATGGAATAATTAACTTTCCCCTTTGTGGTGCTTTTAACCCTGAAGTAGTAGCATAAATTGTAAAATGATACGGGTGGTCCTTAAGGAATTCGATGTGTGGAAAACTCCAAGATCTGTAGATTATATTGATTCTCTAAAATGCTGAACATCCTGCTAACTGAGACTAACAGAGTAGAAAAAATAGTGATGGCCAAGCAATTTAGGAGCCAATAGACATAGAAGCTTATGACTCTTCTACTTGTTTTTTGTAGACTCTAAGCTATAATTAATAATTCAAGCCCACAAAATGAGCAGGATTGGAGGGTTTGGCTGCTGGAGAAATATTTGCAGTGAAAGTTAAGAAGCTGGTGAAACAGCTCATTAAACTAGCCCACCCCATATAAATGCCACAGCCCGTGTAATGATGCAATCTTGCTGGAAACCTCCAAGCGAGCCTTCGGAGCCAGGGTCAGCTTTCATTATACAACAGGAGTTGGCTCCTTTTCAGGCCAGCTGACCTCTTACTTTATGTGGGAGTATGTCCTCTGGCTTCTCTAAAAAAAAAAAAAAAAAAATTTTGCTCCGCTATCCGCAAGGCTGTTTTTGGAAATTAGTTTGTCATTTTGGTGAGTCTCAGAGGGATCAGTGCATGGCAAGTGTGGAAGAGTTACAAACCAATCGAATGCCGTAAGGAATCCTTGCACTGTTGGCCAAACCCATGTGAAACACAGTTGCTGTTTATCTGAAGAGCAAAACAGGAAGTCACTCTCTAAGGGAACCACCCATTAAGAATCATTTTCCATGATGATTTACAGCTCATGTACAAAACCACCACTATTTAAAGCAACGAACACCTTCCAAGTTTTCTAATAAGATTTTTCTTCTTGTCAGACAACTGGAAGTATGGCAATGTTTGATATATCCACAGTACAAAGAGTCAAACCATCTACTTAATAATTTTCCAAGAAAAATGCTATCAATGAGAGAAGTCATGCAAGCAAAAGGTATTGCCCCAGATTTTTCCCACTGGGTGGGAATCTTCCAAATGGCAGCGCAACTACTCATCTTGGTGAAATCTCTCCTTAGAGATTGTCTGAGGAAATGAAAGCTCAGAAAGAATAAGTAAAGCACCCTAGGAGTAGAAGGGAAAAAACAGTTGCACATTTTCTAAACTTTGGGCGAAAACAGTGGTTCTAGAACTTTCCAGTGTTTTGGGTGATTTAGACTGTGGATAGTTCTTGGTGGGCGTATCCCTCTGGGAGCCCTTGTAGGAACTGTTTGGCCCCCACAGGCACTGGAAGGAGATCCACGAATGAAAAGTATTGGATCTAAAAGTTAACAAGTTTCCCTCCAGAGAAAGAGGACTCTGAGTCACCAAAGACGTACTTTCTAAGCAGAAATGCAATGTCAAAATTAAGATTCTTGACGTGAGAATGTACAGTTGTATTTTTCATTTGAGTAGCTATAAAAATATTGTTTCAGGCCTTTCACCTAACCTTAAGATGATTGTTATATTCCTGGTGTTATATTTTACTTTTCCTAAATAGGCCAGAAACTCCTAAGAATATAAAGATAAAGAAAAGAAGAAAATTGCCTGTACTTGCCCAGATACCTGTTGTGTAATGACCTCACTCCCCTGATCATTTTTCCCTTTTAGGTGCTAAAGTGATGTCACCTCCTGCAAGGGACACTAACCAAGCCTTTAAGAATATGTCTTTTTACGAGCAATGATTTTATTTGATTGCCAGAAGAGATTATTTGGAACAGACAATTTCTAGACTTTCCACATTCTCCCAGGTCACAGTTGGAGCGTGAAAAGTGGGCCATTTACTGTTAGTATTTTGTAACCTGAGGAATTTTATGATTTTCCTTTATTGGCAATTTCTGGGAAAGACAATTCTGAAACACATTCTGTTGATTATCCAAGCACTATTAATTTCAGGTCTGAAAATTCCCAGTGAAGTTTTTTGACAGCCAAGGCTCTTTCTGAGGTTTATGGAGCTTTACTGATAGCTGCTTTGTCTAATAGCCCGTGAGGAGTTCAGAGGCAGCATATAGATTCCTGACAAAGAAGTCAATTTAAATGAGATGACAACACTGCTGACACTTGTGCTACCTCAGAAGATTGAATCCTCCTTACCTCCAATGTTCCAATAGATAAAAACTACCAGGGAAAGGCATCTTGCCATTTAAGTCCAACATAAGAAAGTTTCTCTTCTCTTAGTCTAAGTAATTCTTGAACAAGCTATTTTCACATTTTTTGGCTGGCTCTACAAGGCAAAGTGTTGTAAGTAATGAATGGGGACTGACCAGATGATTCTGGCTGCAAACTCTGCACGTCTGCAACTGTAACCGAGCAGGACCCTACGGGGCCTCCCCGGGACAAACCCCTCTCCCATATCCTCTGCTTTAGCTCCTCCCTGAAGTACCTGGATAATAGTATCTGATGCATGTTTCCTGAGTTTTTCAGATGCTAAAACCACCACCAAATGGAAGAAATGAACCACCTGAGGATCATGAGCATGTAATCCCCAGACTTTTTTGGCTCCTAAGGATTGATCACCATGAACCCATCAGAGAATTGTGCCCGAGCTGATCACGTACCCTGGGATGCCCCTCCCTCACCTGGCCTTTAAAAGTGATTTGCTGAAACCCTTCAGGGAGCTCCAGGTTTTCTGAGTGCAAGCCACCTATTCTCCTTGCTTGGCCCTGCAATAAACCTTTCTCTGCTCCAGACTCTGATGTTTTGGGTTGTTTAGCCTCACTGTGTGTCAGGCACATGAACTTGAGTTCTGTAACACAGTGAACACTGCAGAGTAGCCACAAACAGAATATATCTGAAAATAAACCACTGTGAAGTCCTAAGTAACTATTCTAAGTGAACTTTTTGAGGTGAGGAGATACAGAGCTGTTCCCAGCTAACCTTCTCACATTGCATGTGAGGGATTTCAAGTTCATCATTAGCTAGTCCTACTCTGAATCATAATGGTGACATATGATGACAATGGTGACAATGATGATGTCAATGAACATTTTTTGAGGGTATGTACCAAAAGATGTATTATTATTTAATCCTGCCTGTAGCCTTGAGACATCTGAATAATCTTCAGCAGAGGTAGAGAATTGTAGGTTTAATGGTGGTTTATTTTACTTTAAAATGTAAATGTTTCTGAATTAGAGAATCCTGAAAATGAAGCCAGATTAAAGCTTAAGAAAATCACCCATACAGACACCCTTCTACTTTGTTCTATGATTTCCTGCACAGATGCTGTTAACTGTCCAGGGTTCTGTGAACATTTGAACCTGTACCAAATACTGAGGAAACGTGAGCAAGCAACTTCCAAGCTAATTTTTATAAAAGAAGACACATTTTAGAAATGAATAATCACTACATTAAGCTGATTTAAATTTACATCCTTTCCCCTGGTTCCACCCTTCTCCACTGACTAATGCATTGTTTGCTCTTCAGATCTGGATAGCAATTTCACTACTTAGATAGCTTATTTAATTGAATGCTCCCAGTGGCATTTTTCCCATTTGACTCAATATAACAAGTAGCAGTAAAAGGAGTTTCAGCTAGAATAACTGCTATGTACTACTAGTTAATACATGTGGCAGGCACTCTCTTAACTACTTTCCAAGTATTATTTACTAGTCACAGCAACCCATGAAGTAGATGCTATTATTATTGAACTGAAGTAAATAGCTCAAGGCCACAAAGCCAGTAAAATGTGGAGATCCAGTATTTGAAATCAGTATTTTTTAATTGTATTTATTTATTTATTATTGTTTTATGGTCTCAATAGCTTCTCTGATGTCTTTGCTAATATCAGTACTGGTTTCATTAGAGTTGGCACTTCCTCTTACAGTCTCCGTTTTTTCCCAGTTTGCTCTTTTCTGGTTGTTTTTGTCTCTAGCTTTTATGTTATAGCCAAGGTTCTCAACTCTGAGTATAACCAAAGTCACCTAGGGGGCTTTAAAAAAGTACTGATGCACCACAGACCAGTCAAATCCAAACCTCTGTTATTCAGACATGTTTCTTCAAAGCTTACTAGTTGATTCTCTGTTCAGATCAGGAGGACTGCTTGGATGTCTGTATGTCTGTGTTTAAGCACAGAAGACTAGAAAGCTGATTGGAAGACTCGGACCCAGATGATTCAATTGGTGAATTGTATTGAGCATTTAAGGAAGAAATAATACCAACATTACACAAAATCTTTCAGGAAATAGAGGATAATGGCTCTATTAAACTCAGTTCTAAGGTCAATATCACCCTGATACTGAGACCAGACAAGAACACTAAAAATACATCCATCCATACAAACCAGTAAGCCTCGTGAACAGAGACAGAAAGATTTTTAACAAAATGTTAACAAATAAGTCCAGGAAGGCAAAGTTGATTTAATGTTTGAAAATCAATCAATATAATTCACTCAATAAAGGAGAAAAGGCACATTCTCATTTCAATAGATGTAGAAACATGTTTGAAAAAATTCAGTATTCATTCATGATAAAACATTTCATTAGATTAGAAAATGGGACTTCCTCAATCTGATAAAAGGTATATATGAAAAACCTATTGCTAATATTGTATTTAATGTCGAAAAAGTAAATGCTTTCTCCCTAAGATCAGGAACAAGGCAAGAATGCTAACTCTCACCCCTTACATTCGACATGGTACTGGAAAGCCTAGCCTTCACAATTAGGCAAGAAAGAGAATAAAAGGCAAAAAGATCTGAAAAGTATGTAAAACTATCTCTATTCAAAGATGTTATGATTGACTGTGTAGAATATTCTAAGGAATCTACAAACAACTATTATCTACAACTATTAAACTAATTTAGAGAGGGTAAAAGGTGGATATACAAAAAGTTGCATTTTTATACACTAAAAGCGGACTATAAGCTTTTAGCATGAGCGTGGAGCTGGCTGACGTTTAGTCTCAGTATAGGGTGGTCTACTTGTTTGTTTATTGGGACATCCCGATGTGAATATTTGATATCTTTACTCTCGGCCTGGTTAATTCCTCAGAGAAGAGTTTTCTAATCTTCTGTCTAGAGCATTCTGGTCTGGCTGTCAGTGTTCTGAAGGTTGGGGATTTCAGCATATTCAGGGGGCATATTTTCACTTAATCCCCATTTTTTTGGTTCAAAGATTATACCCTCAACTATGCCTGGCATCCCTGGTACAAAGGCCTTCCATTCACCCTCTCTTGAGGGTAATAGATTGATAGTCTTCTGAGAATAGATTCATAGTCTTCTGGGTTTCCCTCCATGGCAGGGAGTGTTGGGATCTCTAGGAGGGTGACTGCTTCTTTCAATCCCTTTACCCAGGCCCCTCTCTCCTTCACCCTATTCCAGAAGGGCCTGTTGCTCTCAAAGTGTCTGCGTCCTTTGAGAATTCTGTGGTGGGGATGAAGTAAGTTCTCAGTGTTCCCCGCTGCCAGCTCAGGCTCCAGTCCTGCTAAATTAATCACTGCTCATCCATCTGCTTCCCAGCTTACAATATTTTTATTGTTCTCTCTTCTCCTGTTCTCCCATCCATATATGTCTTTTTAAGAAATTTCTTCACCATCTTTTCCATGAAGTACAACCTGGGTACTTCATGTGAAATTGAAATATCAAGATCACTGCCTGATTTAAAGGATAAAGGAATGACTTACTTTATCAAAAATTAAGTTGTATGTTACTTAATAGTAATACTTTATACTTATGTCAGGAAAGAATAATCAAGCATCTCATTTGTAGACTTTAACAAGTGTTTTACATGGAAAATTCCATATGGAACCATACGGTTTTATTATCTACAGTAACAAACAAACAAACAACAAAGAAAACTAAAAGAATATCTGGTTTGCCCAGTGTCAGTGAGGTACTTTGCCCTTCATTCTCCCTCTCACATAAACCATGCATTTATAACTTAAGTTTTCATGGTAGTTTGAAAGAAATTTGGAGTAATTGTGGCCATGGCTCTGAGGAAGTGAAAGACTACATTTTAGAGGCAGTACTAATTAATTTAACAAGCCTTAATTAAGCACTAACCGTGAGGCAGGCACTGTACTGAAACAGAATGGTCCCAAATCCCTGGCCTTCTGAGGATTTCAGTCCAGGCAGTAGACTTCTGGTATTAAAATAAGCATAAAGTGCACCAAAAAAGTTCCTTCAGCAAATTCTGTGAAATAGGGTACCCGTGCTTATATCTGGGTATTTCTTGTTGTATCATTATCTGTGTTTTGGATTCTGTAGTGGAGAGATTAACAAATTGGATTATGATTGAATTAAATTATTTTGTTGTTGTTTGTTCATTATAACATCCACTTCTAAAGATGACTTGAAATAGACTTCCCAGGTATATACAAGGTGGTAAAAAAACTTAAAGTAAGTCAGAGAACTGAAGCAAAGGGAGAATAAAAATAGGAAAAGTAGAATAAACTGAGTGACAACAATGTACAAAATGCATGTAGAGAAGTCCCATTCCCTGTTAGGCACAGACCATGCATTTTCCTCTATGTTTTTTTTTTTTTTTTTAGACATTTTAAAGATAAAAATATCATCAATTTCCAGAAGTCAAAGAATCTGTCAGGGCCTCCCTGGTGGCGCAGTGGTTAAGAATCTGCCTGCCAATGCAGGGGACACGGGTTCGAACCCTGGTCCAGGAAGATCCCACATGCCGCAGAGCAACTAAACCCGTGCGCCACAACGACTGAGCCTGCGCTCTAGAGCCCATGAGCCACAACTACCGAGCCCGCGTGCAACAACTATTGAAGCTCGCGCACCTAGAGCCTGTGCTCTGCAACAAGAGAAGCCATCTGAAAGAGAAGCCTGCGCACCACAATGAAGAGAAGCCCCTGGTCGCCGCAACTAGAGAAAGCCCACGCACAGCAATGAAGACCCAATGCAGCCAAAAGTAAATAAGTTAATAGAAAAAGAATCAATCAGTTATCAGGTGATATAAAAATATAGAAATTTCTCCTATGGATCTTCATTAGGAAATGGAGCAAAACACTTCCTTACCAAAAAATACAACGAGTTCCACTGGACTATTTCTTTTATGTCTTCACTATAGTCCAATCGTATTAGTACAAAGCAGAATTTAGTAAATGTTATTATACTAGGAGTCTAAATTAAGAAAGTTCTAGAAAACTCCTCTACATGTTTATATGAAAATATGTGAATTTTGCATTCTCCATGAAGTTATAATAAATCTACTAATATTTGCAGTTTATAAAACTTTCTTATGCATTCTCCACCAAGGAAACTTTCAGGCAGGTGTTATCATCATCTTCATTTTAACACTGAGAGAATTATACATATTAAGTAACTTATACAAGATCTCCTAGTCACGGAATAGGAAACCAATACTGTAATAAAGGATTTTTAACTCTAGATCTTGTCTTCTTAACAGCACACCAATCTACCATTTCACTACATCTAGCTGACCAAGAAAGTGCTAACACACAGTAGTTGTTTATTTCTTTTAACGTTTTATAAACTGTAAAGAGTATAATGTGTACTAATACTGAATAGAGATTGATGAAATATATATGGCTATGACTACGTAACAACCATCCAAATCAAGATACAGAACATTTCCAGCAGCCCAGACGGTTCTCTTGTGCCTTTTCTTGGCCAACATTTATTCTGCCAGATCAGTTCTTCAACTTCATGTACATGGATTCATACTGTGCATACTCTTTTGTATCGGGCTTCTTTTGCTCAAAAAAATGTCTGTAAGATTCATTTCTAATGTGTATATCATAGCTGGGTCTCTTTTTTTAAAAAAAAAAAAAAAAGCTTTATTGACATTTATTCTATGAAGGATACAACTCACCCATTTAAAGTACAGAGTTCAGTGTTTTCTGGTATTTTCAAAGAGTTATGCAACTGTCACCAAAATCTAATTTTAAACATTTTTAACATCCCCAAAGAAATCCCACACGCATCAGCAGTCATTCCCCACTCCCCTCCCAAACCTGCCCAAGCAACCGCTAGTCTACTTTCCATCTCTATAGATTTGCCCAATCTGGATATTTCACATAAACGGATTGATATAATATGTGGTCTTTGTGACTGGCTTTTATTCACTAAGCACCATGCTTTCAAGATTCATCCTTGTTATAGCATAATATCAGTACTTTTAAATGCTGAATACTATTCCAATTTATGAATGTACCACACTGTGTTTATTCATTTACCAGTTGATGGACATTTGGGTTGTTTCCACTTTTTGGCTATTATGAATAATGCTGCCATGAACATTCTTTTTTTTTTTTTTTTTTTTTAAAAACATCTTCATTGGAGTATAATTGCTTTACAATGGTGTGTTAGTTTCTGCTTTATAACAAAGTGAATCAGCTATACATATACATATGTTCCCATATCTCTTCCCTCTTGCATCTCCCTCCCTCCCACCCTCCCTATCCCACCCCTCTAGGTGATCACAAAGCACCGAGCTGATCTCCCTGTGCTATGCGGCTGCTTCCCACTAGCTATCTACCTTACGTTTGGTAGTGTATATATGTCCATGCCTCTCTGTCGATTTGTCACAGCTTACCCATCCCCCTCCCCATATCCTCAAGTCCATTCTCTAGTAGGTCTGTGTCTTTATTCCTGTCTTACCCCTAGGTTCTTCATGATATTTTTTTTTCTTCTTAAATTCCATATATATGTGTTAGCATACGGTATTTGTCTCTCTCTTTCTGACTTACTTCACTCTGTATGACAGACTCTAGGTCTATCCATCTCATTACAAATAGCTCTTTCTTTTTATGGCTGAGTAATATTCCATTGTATATATGTGCCACGTCTTCTTTATCCATTCATCTGATGATGGACACTTAGGTTGTTTCCATCTCTGGACTATTGTAAATAGAGCTGCAATGAACATTTTGGTACATGACTCTTTTTGAATTATGGTTTTCTCAGGGTATATGCCCAGCAGTGGGATTGCTGGGTCATATGGTACTTCTATTTGTAGTTTTTTAAGGAACCTCCATACTGTTCTCCACAGTGGCTGTATCAATTTACATTCCCACCAACAGTGCAAGAGGGTTCCCTTTTCTCCACACCCTCTCCAGCATTTATTGTTTCTAGATTTTTTGATGATGGCCATTCTGACTGGTGTGAGATGATATCTCATTGTAGTTTTGATTTGCATTTCTCTAATGATTAGTGATGTTGAGCATTCTTTCATGTGCTTGTTGGCAGTCTGTATATTTTCTCTGGAGAAATGTCTTCTGCCCATTTTTGGATTGGGTTGTTTGTTTTTTTGTTATTAAGCTGCCTGAGCTGCTTATAAATTTTGGAGATTAATCCTTTGTCAGTTGCTTCATTTACAAATATTTTCTCCCATTCTGAGGGTTGTCTTTTGGTCTTGTTTATGGTTTCCTTTGCTGTGCAAAAGCTTTGAAGTTTCATTAGGTCCCATTTGTTTATTTTTGTTTTTATTTCCATTTCTCTAGGAGGTGGGTCACAAAGGATCTTGCTGTGATTTATGTCATAGAGTGTTCTGCCTATGTTTTCCTCTAAGAGTTTGATAGTTTCTGGCCTTACATTTAGGTCTTTAATCCATTTTGAGCTTATTTTTGTGTATGGTGTTAGAGAGTGATCTAATCTCATACTTTTACATGTACCTGTCCAGTTTTCCCCTCACCATTTATTGAAGAGGCTGTCCTTTCTCCACTGTACATTCCTGCCTCCTTTATCAAAGATAAGGTGACCATATGTGCGTGGGTTTATCTCTGGGCTTTCTATCCTGTTCCATTGATCTGTATTTCTGTTTTTGTGCCAGTACCATACTGTCTTGATTACTGTAGCTTTGTAGTATAGTCTGAAGTCAGGGAGCCTGATTCCTCCAGCTCCGTTTTTCTTTCTCAAGATTGCTTTCGCTATTCGGGGCCTTTTGTGTTTCCGTACAAATTGTGAAATTTTTTGTTTTAGTTCTGTGAAAAATGCCAGTGGTAGTTTGATAGGGATTGCATTGAATCTGTAGATTGCTTTGGGTAGTAGAGTCATTTTCACAATGTTGATTCTTCCAATCCAAGAACATGGTATATCTCTCCATCTATTTGTATCATCTTTAATTTCTTTCATCAGTGTCTTATAATTTTCTGCATACAGGTCTTTTGTCTCTTAGGTAGGTTTATTCCTAGATATTTTATTCTTTTTGTTGCAATGGTAAATGGGAGTGTTTTCTTAATTTCACTTTCAGATTTTTCATCATTAGTGTATAGGAATGCCAGAGATTTCTTTGCATTAATTTTGTATCCTGCTACTTTACCAAATTCATTGATTAGCTCTAGTAGTTTTCTGGTAGCATCTTTAGGATTCTCTATGTGTAGTATCATGTCATCTGCAAACACTGACAGCTTTACTTCTTCTTTTCTGATTTGGATTCCTTTTATTTCCTTTTCTTCTCTGATTTCTGTGGCTAAAACTTCCAAAACTATGTTGAATAAGAGTGGTGAGAGTGGGTAACCTTGTCTTGTTCCTGATCTTAGTGGAAATGCTTTCAGTTTTGTACCATTGAGGACGATGTTGGCCGTGGGTTTGTCATATATGGCCTTTATTATGTTGAGGAAAGTTCCCTCTATGCCTACTTTCTGCAGGTTTTTTTTTTTTTTAACATCTTTATTGGGGTATAATTGCTTTACAATGGTGTGTTAGTTTCTGCTTTATAACAAAGTGAATCAGTCATACATAAACATATGTTCCCATATGTCTTCCCTCTTGTGTCTCCCTCCCTCCCACCCTCCCTATCCCACCCCTCCAGGCTGTCACAAAGCACCGAGCCAACATCCCTGTGCCATGCGGCTGCTTCCCACTAGCTATCTACCTTACTACGTTTGTTAGTGTGTATATGTCCATGACTCTCTCTCGCCCTGTCACAGCTCACCCTTCCCCCTCCCCATAACCTCAAGTCCGTTCTCTAGGAGGTCTGCGTCTTTATTCCTTCTGCAGGGTTTTTATCATAAATGGGTGTTGAATTTTGTCGAAAGCTTTCTCTGCATCTATTGAGATGATCATATGGTTTTTCTCCTTCAATTTGTTAATATGGTGTATCACGTTGATTGATTTGCGTATATTGAAGAATCCTTGCATTCCTGGAATAAACCCCACTTGATCATGGTGTACGATCCTTTTAATGTGCTGTTGGATTCTGTTTGCTAGTATTTGTTGAGGATTTTTGCATCTATGTTTATCAGTGATATTGGCCTTTAGTTTTCTTTCTTTGTGACATCCTTTGTGACACCCTTGTCTGGTTTTGGTATCAGGGTGATGGTGAGTGTTCCTCCCTCTGCTATATTTTGGAAGAGTTTGAGAAGGATAGGTGTTAGCTCTTCTCTAAATGTTTGATAGAGTTCAACTGTGAAGGCATCTGGTCCTGGGCTTTTGTGTGTTGGAAGATTTTTAATCACAGTTTCAATTTCAGTGCTTGTGATTGGTCTGTTCATATTTTCTATTTCTTCCTGATTCAGTCTTGGCAGGTTGTGCATTTCTAAGAATTTGTCCATTTCTTCCAGGTTGTCCATTTTATTGGCATAGAGTTGCTTGTAGTAATCTCTATGATCTTTTGTCTTTCTGCAGTGTCAGTCGTTACTTCTCCTTTTTCATTTCTAATTCTATTGATTTGAGTCTTCTCCCTTTTTTCCTGATGAGTCTGGCTAATGGTTTATCAATTTTGTTTATCTCCTCAAAGAACCAGCATTTAGTTTTATTGATGTTTGCTATCATTTCCTTCATTTGTTTTTCATTTATTTCTGATCTGATTTTTATGGCTTCTTTCCTTCTGCTAACTTTGGGGTTATTTTGTTGTTCTTCCTCTAATTGCTTTAGGTGCAAGGTTAGGTTGTTTATTCAAGATGTTTCCTGTTTCTTAAGGTAGGATTGTATTGCTATAAACTTCCCTCTTAGAACTGCTTTTGCTGCATCCCATAGATTTTGGGTCGTCATGTCTCCATTGTCATCTGTTTCTAGGTATTTTTTAATTCCCTCTTTGATTTCTTTAGTGATCACTTCATTATTAAGTAGTGTATTGTTTAGCCTCCATGCGTTTGTATTTTTTACAGATCTTTCCTGTAATTGATATCTAGTCTCATAGTGTTGTGGTCAGAAAAGATACTTGATACAATTTCGATTTTCTTAAATTTACCAAGGCTTGACTTGTGACCCAAGATATGATCTATCCTGGAGAATGTTCCATGAGCACTTGAGAAAAACGTGTATTCTGTTGTTTTTGGATGGAATGTCCTATAAATATCCATTAAGTCCATCTTGTTTAATGTATCATTTAAAGCTTGTGTTTCCTTATTTATTTTCATTTTGGATGATCTGTCCATTGGTGAAAGTGGGGTGTTAAATTCCCCTACTATGATTGTGTTACTGCCAATTTCCCCTTTTATGGCTGTTAGTATTTGCCTTATGTATTGAGGTGCTCCTATGTTATGTGCATAAATATTTACAATTGTTATATCTTCTTCTTGGATCGATCCCCTGATCATTATGTAGTGTCCTTCTTTGTCTCCTCTAATAGTCTTTATTTTAAAGTCTATCTTGTCTGATATGAGAATTGCTACTCCAGCTTTCTTTTGGTTTCCATTTGCATGAAATATCTTTTTCCATCCCCTTACTTTCAGTCTGTATGTGTCTCTAGGTCTGAAGTGGGTCTCTTGTAGACAGCAAATATATGCGTCTTGTTTTTGTATCCATTCAGCCAATCTGTGTCTTCTGGTGGGAGCATTTCGCCCGTTTACATTTAAGGTAATTATCGATATGTATGTTCCTATTCCCATTTTCTAAATTGTTTTGGGTTCGTTATTGTAGGTCTTTTCCTTCTCTTTGTTTCTTGCCTAGAGAAGTTGCTTTAGCAGTTGTTGTAGAGCTGGTTTGGTGGTGCTGAACTCTCTCAGCTTTTGCTTGTCCGTAAAGGTTTTAATTTCTCCATCAAATCTGAATGAGATCCTTGCTGGGTAGAGTAATCTTGGTTGCAGGTTTTTGTCCTTCATCACTTTCAATATGTCCTGCCACTCCCTTCTGGCTTGCAGAGTTTCTGCTGAAAGATCAGCAGTTAACCTTACGGGGATTCCCTTGTGTGTTATTTGTTGTTTTTCCCTTGCTGCTTTTAATATGTTTTCTTTGTATTTAATTTTTGACAGTTTGATTAATATGTGTCTTGGCATATTTCTCCTTGGATTTATCCTGTATGGGACTCTCTGTGCTTCCTGGACTTGAGTAACTATTTCCTTTCCTGTATTAGGGAAGTTTTCAACTATAATCTCTTCAAATATTTTCTCAGTCCCTTTCTTTTTCTCTTCTTTTTCTGGAACCCCTATAATTCGAATGTTGGTGCTTTTAATGTTGTCCCAGAGGTCTCTGAGACTGTCCTCAGTTCTTTTAATTCTTTTTTCTTTATGCTGCTCTGCAGTAGTTATTTCCACTATTTTATCTTCCAGGTCACTTATCCGGTCTTCTGCCTCAGTTATTCTGCTACTGATCCCATCTAGAGTATTTTTCATTTCATTTATTGTGTTGTTCATCATTGTTTGTTTCATCTTTAGTTCTTCTAGGTCCTTGTTAAATATTTCTTGCATTTTGTCTGTTCTATTTCCAAGATTTTCCATCATCTTTACTATCATTATTCTGAATTCTTTTTCAGGTAGACTGCCTATTTCTTCTTCATTTGTTAGGTCTGGTGGGTTTTTATCTTGCTCCTTCATCTGCTGTGTGTTTTTCTGTCTTCTCATTTTGCTTATCTTACTGTGTTTGGGGTCTCCTTTTTTCAGGCTGCAGGTTCATAGTTCCCGTTGTTTTTGGTGTCTATCTCCAGTGGCTAAGGTTCGTTCAGTGGATTGTGTAGGCTTCCTGGTGGAGGGGACTAGTGTCTGTGTTCTGGTGGATGAGGCTGGATCTTGTCTTTCTGGTGGGCGGGTCCACGTCTGGTGGTCTGTTTTGGGGTGTCTGTGGACTTATTATGATTTTAGGCAGCCTCTCTGCTCATGGGTGGGGTTGTGTTCCTGTCTTGCTAGTTGTTTGGCATAGGATGTCCAGCACTGTAGCTTGCTGGTCATTGAGTGAAGCTGGTTGCTGGTGTTGAGATGGAGATCTCTGGGAGATTTTCTCCGTTTGATATTATGTGGAGCTGGGAGGTCTCGTGTGGACCAGTTTCCTGAAGTTGGCTCTCCCACCTCAGAGGCACAGCACTGACTCCTGGCTGCAGCACCAAGAGCCTTTCATCCACACGGCTCAGAATAAAAGGGAGAAAAAGTAGAAAGAAAGTATTAGTAGAAATAGAAAGAAAGAAAGAAAGGAGGGAGGGAGGGAGGAAGGATGGAAGGAATGAGGGAAGGAAGGAAAAAAGGAAAGAAAGAAGATAAAGTAAAATAAAATAAAGATAAAATATAATAAAGTTATTAAAATAAAAAAATATTAAGAGGAAAAAAAACCGGATGGATAGAACCCTAGGACAAATGGTGGAAGCAAAGCTATACAGACAAAATCTCACACAGAAGCTTACACATACACACTCACATAAAGAGGAAAAGGGGAAAAAATCATAAATCTTGCTCTCAAGTCCACCTCCTTAATTTGGGATGATTCGTTGTGTATACATGTATTCCACAGATGCAGGGTACATCTAGTTGATTGTGGAGCTTTAATCCGCTGCTTCTGAGGCTGCTGGGAGAGATTTCCCTCTTTCTTCTTTGTTCTCACAGCTCCCGGGGCTCAGCTTTGGATTTGGCCCCGCCTCTGCGTGTAGGTCGCTGGAGGGCGTCTGTTCTTCGCTCAGACAGGACGGGGTTAAAGGAGCCGCTGATTCGGAGGCTCTGGCTCACTCAGTCGTGGGGGAGGGAGGGGCACGCAGTGCGGGGCGGGCCTGTGGCGCCTAGGCCGGCGTGACGTTGCACCAGCCTGAGGCGCGCCGTGCGTCCTCCCGGGAGAGTTGACCCTGGATCCCGGGACCCTAGCAGTGGTGGCCTGCACAGGCTCCCTGGAAGGGGGTGTGGATAGTGACCTGTGCTCGCACACAGGCCCCTTGGTGGCGGCAGCAGCAGCCTTAGCGTCTCCTGCCCGTCTCTGGGGTTTGCGCTTTTAACCGAGGGTCGCGCCCGTCTCTGGAGCTCCTTTAAGCAGCGCTCTTAATCCCCTCTCCTCACGCACCAGGAAACAAAGAGGGAAGAAAAAGTCTCTTGCCTCTTCGGCAGCCCCAGGCTTTTCCCGGACTCCCTCCCGGCTAGCCGAGGCGCACTAACTTCCTGCAGTCCTCTCTCTGCGCTCTGACCGAAACCCGAGCCTCAACTCCCTGCCCCGCCCGCCCCGGCGGGTGAGGAGACAAGCCTCTAGAGCTGGTGAGTGTTGGTCGGCCCAGCTCCTCTGTGTGGGAATCTCTCCGCTTTGCCCTCCGCACCCCTGTTGCTGTGCTCTCCTCCGCGGCTTCGAAGCTTTCCCCCTCCGCCACCCGCAGTCTCCACCCGCGAAGGGGCTTCCTAGTGTGTGGAAATCTTCCCTCCTTCACGGCTCCCTCCCAGAGGTGCAGGACCCGTCCCTATCCTTTTGTCTCTGTTTATTTTTTTCTTTTGCCCTCCCCAGGTACGTAGGGTCTTTCTTGCCTTTTGGGAGGTCTGAGGTCTTCTGCCAGCGTTCAGTAGGTGTTCTGTAGGAGTTGTTCCACGTGTAGATGTATTTCTGGTGTATCTGTGGGGAGGAAGGTGATCTCCGCGTCTTACTCTTCCGCCATCTTCCCGGAAGCCCCGTGAACATTCTTATACAAGTTTTTGTGTAGACATTTCTTAGGGTCTGTCGATAGGAGGGCAACTGCTGTGTTGTTATCAATGGTTAGCATTTTGAGCAACTGCCAAACTGTTTTCCACAGTGGCTGCACCATAATCCATTCCCACCAGCAATGTGTGAGTGTTCCAGCAGTAGCTATTGTATATCATTTTGGTTATAGCAGGCCTAGTATGTGTGAGGTGTAGTCTCGCTGTGGTTTTAATTTACATCTTCCTAATGACTAATGATGAGCATTTTCTATGTGCTTATTGGCTATTTGTATACCTTCTTTGGAGAAATATCTATTCAGATCATTTACGTATTTTAAAACTTTTTTTTTTAACATCTTTATTGGAGTATAATTGCTTTACAGTGGTGTGTTAGTTTCTGCTGTATAACAAAGTGAATCAGCTGTACGTATACATATACCCCCTTATCTCCTTCCTCTTGCATCTTCCTCCCACCTTCCCTATCCCACCCCTCTAGGTGGTCACAAAGCACCGAGCTGATCTCCCTGTGCTATGTGGCTGCTTCCCACTAGCTATCTATTTTACATTTGGTAGTATTTATAAGTCCATGCCACTCTTTCACTTCTGTTTTTTATTGTTGAGTTTTAAGTTTCTCTTTGTTTTCCAGGTACAAGTCCCTTTTGGGTCTTGATAATATTTTGCAAATATTATCTCCCATTCTGTGTGTTGTGTTTTCACCTTTTTTCCCAGAGTCTGATAATATTTATTTATTTATTATTGTTGAAATATAGTTGACGGACAATATTATGTTAGCTTCAGGTGCACTACATAGTGATTTGACATTTAAATATCAATACATTATGAAATAATCACCATGATACGTATAGTACATCTTTCCCCATACAAAGTTACTACAATATTACTGATCATATTCCTTATGCTATATATTACATACTTATGGCTTATTTATTTTATAACTAGAGGTTTCTACCTTTTACTCTATCCCCTTCACCTATTTTGCCCTTCTGACACCCAGCCCCTCTGGCAAATACCCGCTTGTTCTCTGTATCTGTGAGTCTTTTCATTATGCTTTGCTTATTTTGGTTTTTAGATTCCACATATAAGTGAGATCATATACTACTTGTCTTTCTCTGTCTGAGTTATTTCACTTAGCATAATGTCCTCCATGTTGTCTCAAATGGCAAGAATTTCTTTTTGTTTTATGTTTGAGTAATATTCCATTGCATATACATGCCAGATCTTCTTTGTCTATTCATCTGTCAATGGATACTTGAGTTGCTTCTGTATCATGACTATTGTAAATTACTCTGCAATAAATCCTGGTGTGCCTATATCTTCTCAAATTAGTGTTTTTGTTTTCTTTGAGTAAATACCAAGAAGTGAAATTGCTGGATTGTATTTTTCTATTGTTCTATTTTTAATTGCTTGAGGAACCTCCATACTCTTTTCCACAGTGTATGTGCCAATTTACCTCCCCACCAGCAGTGTATAAGGGTTCCCTTTCCTCACATCCCCACAAACACTTGTTGTTCATTGTCTTTTTGAAGATAGCCATTTTGTCATGTATAAGTGGTATATCACTGTGCTTTTTTTTAAAAAAAATTATTTATTTATTTGGCTGCGTTGGGTCTTAGTTGCAGCACACGGGATCTTCACTGAGGCATGCGGGATCTTTTGTTGCCTCGAGGGCTCTTTGTTGTGGCACCCAGGTGGCACGCGGGCTCCAGAGCACGTGGGCTCTGTAGTTTGAGGCACACGGGCTCTCTCATTGAGGCTCACGAGCTCAGTAGCTGTTGTGCGCCGGGCTCAGTTGCCATACGGCATGTGGGATGTTAGTTCCCCGACCAGGGATTGAACCCGCGTCCCCTGCATTGGAAGGCAGATTCTTTACCACTGGACCACCAGGGAATTCCCTGTCATTATGGTTTTGATTTGCATTTCCCTTAGGATTGGTGATGTTGAGCATCTTCTCATGTGCCTGTTGCCATTTGTACATGTTCTTTAGAAAAATGTCTGTTCAGGTCCTCTGCCCATTTTAAAATCAGGTCATTGATTTTTTATGTCAATTTGTATATTTTGGATATTAACCCCTTGTCAGATGTCTAAAAATACTTATCTGGTACCCTGCCACATTGCCAAATTTGTTTATTATTTAACCTTTTTACTGCAGTAAAAAAGATACATTTGGATTATTTTCAGTTTTTGGATATTCTGTATAACACTACTATGAACATTTTTGAACATGCTTTTTGGTGAACATACGTACTTATTTATCTCAGATATATATCTGTAAGTGGAATTTCTGGATCTTACTGTAGTCAACATACCTTCAGTAAAACTGTAAGTCAGTTTGGATGATTTGCTTTTGTTTCCATACTTTGGTTGTAGCGATGGCCAGTTTGAATTATTTATTAGTGATTATGACCTCTATTTATTAGTGATTAATTGGTATTTATCAAAATGGAAGAAATGGAAATCACTACAAAAGACTGGCTTTAATGTGATGGGTGTTAAGGAGGGTAACAGGGAAGAATCAGAATAAGGGTAGGAGAATATTTAGCTTAAAAAGCACATTCAACAGACTTTGTTTTTCTAACAAACTATAGAAAGTAAAAATTGAAAACATTTCTTAAGAGTGAGAGTCTGATTTAGTAGTCATTTATAGACACTGTTTAAACAGAAATATCATACTAGCTTCTTTCCTACTTGCCTAGTTTAGAGGTCAGTTCTTTCCTCTATAGCTAAGTCTCATCTGAAATCTAGTCTTCAATGTTGCATTAACAGTAGTTAAGAGTCAAAGTAGTTTACTTAAATGTAAAGGAATAAGTTTAAAGAAGTAACTTAAACACTATTTTCCCCACATTGCTCCACTTCTCTGATGAAGAGGATCAGAAAAACGAAACAAAAATTTTTACTGGAAAAACTAACTAAAGAATGGTAGTGAGGTTAAAATTTTCTTGCTTGAACCAAATCCTAGCCTATTTGAGGGAACCTTGAACAGGTTATCCAGAATCTTTTTGCATGGGAGGCAATGAAAAAAAAATCATGAAAATGTCTTTTAAACTTTAACTAAAAATAGGTAAAACCATACATTTCAACTTTGGCAGGATTTCAGCTCTTAATGAGAAATGAAAAGGAAGCCAAATTTGAAGAAAAATTGTTAACTGTATTTAAAGTTTGAGTAATTTATTTTGTGGGAACTTTATAGAACATTTTGACTTAGTATTTTTGGATACAGATGATGGATTAAAGTTCTTTTAAAAGTCAACATAGTTAATTATTTGGAAGTTTAAAATGTTCTTGAGTTTAAGGGCATTGTTTCTGTTATCATCATTTATATTTATTTTTCTACGCTTCTTTTCCTAACCTTTTTTTTTGGGGTGATGAAAATTATGCCCCACCCAAAATTACTAAGATCTGTAACAGACTCAGCTTTTCCCTGAGCTCCTCACAATGACCTTGGGAGTGAACGAAGCAGATGGGAACACTTCTCTCATCCCAACTTGTGACTTGATTATTAGCCACAGAAGCCTATGACCTTGAACTTAGATACGTATTTAAACATTTGCTGAAGTATGGTAGATAAAAAATTATACTCGCTGATCTTTGTGTTGAGAAACACCAGGCGATAGCTTTTTGAAGTGAATATTATATATTACAGATATACTTAAAGTCCAATTGTGTAAAGTAATTTTCTACAATATATGAGTATTTGCCGGAAATAACATAATCAAGTAAGAAAAAAAAGTCAGGTTTCTGGGGCTTCCCTGGTGGTGCAGTGGTTGAGAGTCTGCCTGCTGATGCAGGGGACGCGGGTTCGTGCCCCAGTCCGGGAGGATCCCACATGCCGTGGAGCTGCTGGCCCCGTGAGCCATGGCCGCTGAGCCTGTGCTCCGCAACGGGAGAGGCCACAACAGTGAGAGGCCCACGTACCCCAAAAAAAAAAAAAAAAAAAGTCAGGTTTCTTATACAGATGGGGCCAGGTCTGTAAGATTTTACTGTAGGTGTGATTCCTGACTGTGAGGCCATAGTGCCCTTGAAAACATCAACGGATGCGGCACCCTTCAAAGGGACACCTTGTCTGAAACATTAGCTTCTCTGTCTTCTCAGAGTGTTTAATAGGATATTTTTAACATGCACACAAAAACAACACATTTCTAGAAAATGGAAAATGACCTTAAATTCTTCCTCTACTCTGTAAATAGCATAGACAGTTGAAGGAGTTACTTGGAATGTCTCAAGTCAGAAATTGAATTATTGTCCTTCTTGGAGGAAAAGTAGTGAAACATCATAAGGAAAAATCTTGGGTGAAGTTCTTCTTCGTAATGATAGAGAGTAACTTGCAAGGTTGAATTATTCTATCATAGATTTAAAAAAAAAAATTCAGCTCTATCCAGTAGCTACTCATATATGTACAAATCAAACTCTATGATGAACATACAGCTTGTGATGAAGAAAGTGACTCTGAATTTAGACATTTTACAACATAGAATGAAGATATTGCGTTAGTTTTTTAAAAAAATTAATCATCAGCTTTTTTTTTGGACTGAAAAAGGCCTTTGAGAGTATTCCCTTAAGGAAATAAAGAGACTCACAAGGGATCCAGAGACTTTTTTTGTCCATTTTATGACCTAAGTGGCTTGAACTTTCACCAAGGAGGTATATAGTAAAATTTCTACCGGAAGTAGCCTGAACATATACCACCAAACTCTATAAAATCAATTTAATTTTATCTAAATTGACAATCAAGATACGAGTCAATGACACAGGTAGAAAAAACAATTTAGACAAGGGACCTGTTTGGGTTGGTAGCAGGGTCTTGAGAGTACAGATGGAAGTATTTCAAGAGTAGGAGTAAAACTTTAATACTAAAAGTGACACGTAGCATTAATATTGGTAGATTTGGATTTTTCCCTGCATACAGAAATGATTTAATTCACAATATCTTCTATGAAATTGACACATAACTCTTTTCACTCTTTTCAAGGAATTTGTTCAGAAATTGAGAATATCTGTAATGAATGAAAATATCTATGATGAATGCACTTATGCCCCGTAGTATAGCTATCTAAAGAAGGAACAATAAAATTTACTGATGACAGCTTCAGCCTTCTCTAAATTATTCATTGTTAAAAATTCAAAGTCAAGAAGATTAAAAAAGAGAAAAACAGTGAAAGAAATTAAACAGAATTTTTGTTTGACGGTCATTGGAGACCAGTGATTGGAAGCACTTGGTGCAGTGTGTCCTACAGAGGACTTTTACGATTTTATTTATTTTTTGGTTGTTTTTTAAAGCTCTTCACCCTTTCAATGCTGCTTAAGGAAACACAAATGTCAAACTGCTGTTGAAGTACTTTCCTAACTGGAGGAAGAAGTTTTGAAAAGAAAGTTGCATTTTTTATTTTGAGGTTAATTTGTGCTTTTATTAGCCAGTATAACTTAACTACAGTGGCCTGCAAACTTTTTTGATCTAAAAAATACAGTTTATATCACAGTACAACAAACATGCACATATATGACATGTATACATATATAAAAATGAAACGAAAGTTTTGCCAAAAACGTCTACCCTGAGTGTTAATTTTTTTTTTTTTTTTTTTTTTTACGCAGTTTCAGGTTTATAACAAAATTGACAGGAAGATACAGAAATTCCCTATATACCCCCTCCCCTCACATGCATACCCATTATCAACAGAGTGGTACCTTTTTTTTTTTTTTTTTAAACCAAGGATGAACTGCATTGACACATAATCACCAAAGTTCGCAGTCACCTTAGGGCTCACTTCAGTGAAGTGAGTCCTGTTGCACATTCTACGGGTTTGGACAGAAGTAGGACGACATATATCCGTCACTATAATGTCATTCAGAGTATTTTCACTGCTCATAAAAACTTCTGTCCTCTGTGTATTCATCTCCCCTCACCCCCCAAACTCTTGCCAGCCACTGATCTTTTTGTTGTCTCCATAATTTTGCCTTTTCCAGATTGGCATATACAATCTATTTTTCTTTTTCTTTTTTTCTTTTTCTTTTCCTTGAAAAGAGAGGTTTGAAGCTTTTATGTCTATAAGACCACCCATGGCCTACCCACGCATGGACCGGACAGGCTCTAGGTGGCAAAATCCCCCACTGAATACTGTAGTTTTCCTTCCAATATTGAGCCCTGTCCCACTGGTTCTGCCCAACAGCCACGTGGAAGTTCAGGGGACACGTGTCGGGTATTTGTTCATAGGAAGGCCACAAATTTTGTGCCCCTTATCACAATGAACCCAGATTCCTGTCTGGTGTGTTGTAAACAGAACAGCCATATTTCTTCAGGCCCCCTGCACACCCCAGAGAGTTGCATTTTTAATGGACTAAATTAAATCTTATTTCAAATTTTAGGAAAGAATCCTCTTATTGTTCTTCTAGGGTCTGAATTTTTTTTTTTTTTTTCCCCCTGACAGCGGAAGGTGATTCTGGAGGAAAATACGGTTTAGGAGCAAAGTGTGAGGAATCTCTGATTTATTAGTGTACTATGTGTTAGTTAACATTTCCTACTTAGCATTTCTAATTCAGGAAACAAATGGCCCCTCAGAGGACTGAAAAGTTTAGCGAAGATTCTTTTTACAGTTTTGTGGGCAGGGTTAAGGAAAACAAAAAAGAGACGGGGAGGATCGAGATCCTAGCAAGAGCTGGAAGACTGTACTTCCAAGTGATGCAGGAAGCTGTCAGTGAACACAGAGGCAAGAGCTGTGAAGTGGTTCCACCAGAAAGGAGCTGCAGTGCGGAGATGAGACCTGCTTTCCCCGCTCCGCGACTGCTGGCTCCTACTCGGATGGATGAGGGGCTGGAAGCAGAGCTGGGAGATTGGGGGAGAAGAGGGAGAGAGAAGCCACAGTGATTCCCTCTGCCTCTTTCAGGCTGCAGTTCCCCTTGGCGCCCATGGTCCCAGCTGCTGCCTGGTGATATGCCCCTTCCCCACTCAGCAGTGGGAGTGGGTTCTTTCTGACCCTGGTGTCTGAGTTGCTCACTGTACTATCTTGCTGTTCAGCTCTTCCGTCACTTTTGAAACTAATCCACCACTTTCATTTTCTCCATTTGAAAAGCTAAAAATCGTTTATCTCCCCGTTTGATCCTGATACATACTTTACATTTTTAATTGCTATTTTGAGCCATGTCATATTTTTCCTTATATTGTCTGTAGTCTATACTTTCTTGTCTATAGTCTATATCTTATCATCTATTTGGTATTGCTGGTATAGAGGAATGAGTTTTTAATCTAATTTTTAAATGTTTTATACAATTTTTAAACGTTACTTTCCCTTTACAGTTATTACAAAACGTTGGCTATGTTCCCCGTGTTGTACAACATCATTATAGCCTATCTTACACCCAACAGTTTGTACCTCCCCCTCACCCCCCTTTGTTGCCCCTTCCCCCTGGTAACACTAGTTTGTTCTCTGTATCTGTGAATCTGCTTCTTTTTTGTTATATTCACTAGTTTGTGGAATTTTTTTAGATTCCACATACAAGTGATATCATACAGTATTTATCTTTCTCTGTCTCTTATTTCACTTAGCATAATGCCCTCTAAGTCCATCCATATTGCTGCAAATGACATTATTTTGTTCTTTTTTATGGCTGAGTAAGTATTCCACTGTATACATGTACCACATCTTCTTTATCCATTCCTCTGTTGATGGACAGTTAGGTTGTTTCCATGTCTTGGCTGCTGTAAATAGTGCTGCTGTGAACCCTGGGGATGCATGTATCTTTTTCAGTTAGTGTTTTTGTTTCTTTCAGATGTATACCCAGGAGTGGGATTGCTGGATCCTATGGTAGCTCTATTTTTAGTTTTCTGAGACACCTCCATACTGTTGTCCACAGTGGCTGCACCAGTTTACATTCCCACCAACAGTGCACAAGGGTTAGAGGAATAACTGTATATCTACCAATCTGGCTGTACTCTGTCATTAATTTAAAGGTTTATTGATTCTTCTGTGTGTTCAATGGAAATAATCATGTCTGGGAAATAATGCTTACACCTCTTATTTCTTTTGCTTTGCATATACCATTGGACAAGACTTTAAGTCCTATGTTTGATGGTCGTGGTGGCAGCATTCTTTTCTGGATTACAGTCTTTATTGGAATGTGTCTATGGTTTTTCCATTTTGGTATATTGTTTGTTACTGTTTTTTTAGATATACAGATATTTATAAATTTAGGAAGCTTCACTCTATTTCTAGTTTTCCGGGTGTTTTAATAAAAAAATAATGATAAACATTTACCATTACTTTTTCGGCATCTATTGAAGTGATCATACCGTTTTCCTTCTTTAATTCCTTACTATGGTAGGTTGCACTGATAGATTTCCTGATATCAAAACTTTCTTGCATTACTGGGATAAACCCTGCTTATTCATGACTTTTTTAAAAAACAATATTGTTGATGACATTAGCTAGAAGGTTTTGTTCTGTCATCTATTTAATTAACTTTGGATCCATGTTCATAAGTGAATGGGATATTTAATTTTCTTATCAGCATGCTACCTTATTAATGTTTTCAAAATAACAGCTTTTGATTTTATTAATCTTCATGATTGTTTCCGTGTTTTTTATTTCTTTAATTATTTTACTTGTTTTTATTATTGCCTTCCTTCTAGTTTCACTGGATTTTCTTTATTGCTCTTTTCCCAACTTCCTTCACTGTTAATTTTAAAAAATATTTTCTGCTTTCTGCTGTATTCATTTAACAGCTATAAATTTCCTACTGCATATCACTTTAGCCCTGACCTAAAATTTTTGATAAAATGTTTACATAGTTTTCCACCTCTTAGTGATTTTAGACTTCCCTTATGATTTTTTTCCTTTGGTGGAGGGGCTAGTTAGTGGCAAGTTATTTAGTTTCTGTACATATGCAGCTTTTAAATTTATTGTTTTGTTATTGTTCTCCAATTTCTTCCTAATGTTCAGATAATATAATAGATTTGGTATTAATTTTTTAAATTTAATTTTTTTCTAGCTTTAATGAGGTATTATTGACAAATAAAAATTGTGTATACTTAGCTGTACAATGTGATTTTTAAAGGTGTCCAACATGATGATTTAATATATGTATATACTGTGAAATGATTACTGCAATCAAGTTAATTGACACATCCATGAACTCACATAGTTACCATTTTTTGTTGTTGTTGTTGAAGTATAATTAACCTAAAACACTCTGTTAGTTTCAGGTGTAAAATACAGTGATTCAGTATTTCTGTCCATTACAAAATGATCACCATGATATGCCTGGTTACCATCTGTCACCAAAGTTATTACAATGCTATTGACTATATTCCTCATGCTATATGTTCTCATTTATTTTGTAACTGGGAGTGTGTACCTCTTAATCTCTCTCACCTATTTCACTCATCCCCTCCATGTCCTGATATTAATTTTTTAAAATTTATTGAGGTTTTCATTGTGTTGCTCTACATAATTAATTTTTGTGAGTGTTCTCTATTACAAGAAATCTGTTTTCTCTCTTTCTTGGGTGTCAACTTTCATATAGATCTATACATTAGTTTTAATAGCTATTTTCCCCCTATTTTTGCTACGTTTAATTTATTTGGTTCTGAGAGAAACATGTTGAAATCTTCAATTCCAATTCCAATTGTTGATGTATCTATTTTTCACTTTCTTTCTCTCAGTTATTCCTCTACATTTTTTGAGTCTATATTCTTAGGTGCATATGTTCATGCTTTTCCATTTTCTAGCATATATTTTTGCTCTTTATCTTTTATGCCTTGATCTTTATTTTGTCTGATATTAACATTGCTACTTAGGCTTTCATTTGATTTGCATTCTACTTTATTAATCTTGATGTCATAAAGGTACTGTCCTATATTGGTTCTAAAAGTTTTGAAATTTTGCCTTTTTATGTATAAATCATTAATCCACCTGGAATTGATTTTTATACATGGTGTGAGATAGGGATCTAACTTCACCTTTTCTCCACAGAGTCAACCATCTATTTTTTTCCCACTGATCTGAAATGTCAGCTGTGTTAAATAACAAGTTTCCACATACATGTTGTACTGGTTCTGGGATCCCTATGCAGTTCTATTTGTCTATCTTTGCACCAAATACATTGGTCTTACTTATTAGTTTTATACCGAGTCTTAATATCATGTACAGCAAGTCTTCCTAAGAGTTTTTTTTCCTCCTGAGTGTTCTTTGTGAGTACCTTGGTCCTTTGTTCTGCCATATAAGTTTTAGAAAAAGCTTGTTGAGCTACAGAAAATCTTGTTGTTTCTTTTCTGGAATGCCTCAAACTAGCATCTTGACAGTATCACATCTTCTACTCATGAACACGACTGTTTTCCTTATGTGTTGTGGTACTCTTTAATGTTATTTGCTAAATTTTCATAATTCTTTGCATACCAGGGATCACTTAGGGCACTGAGCTGGAGTCTGTTCTTGCCATCACTGCCCAATTCGTTGTAGGGCTAAAGTGATAAACACACGACGAGATGACTCCCTCTGTATAGCGCGCCTTAGTCACCGTGAGCTGCCAGAACAAAATGCCATAGACTGTGTGGCTTAAACAACAAAAACTTATTTTCTTACAGTTTTGGGGAGGCTACAAGTCCAAGATAGAGGGGCCAGCTGATTGGATTTCTGGTTAAAGCTCTCTTCCTGGCTTGCACACAGCTGCCTTCTCACTGTGTCCTCACACGGTGGGGAGGGAGAGAAGGGGAGGGAGTGAGGGATGGAGGGGGAAGGGAAGAGAGAGAAAGCTCTCCAGTGTCTCTTCTTATAAGGACACTAATCCTTTGGGATCACAGCTCCACTCTTATGACCTCATTTCAACTGAATTACCTCCATAAAAGCCCTGTCTTCAAAATTAATCACAGTGGAGGCTGGGGCTTCAACATATGAATTTGGGGGAACACAATTCAGTCCACAGCCTGCCAGGCTCTCCCTCCTGTACTCTTTGTTTCTTAGGACTAGAGGTAAAAGGCACCGCCCAGCTACAACCCTCCCCCAGCTGAACACCTTCCTAGTCCCCAATCCTACCACGTTCTGGCAGCTAAAGTTTCAGTACGGTTGTAAAAAATCAAAAGTTCTTCCTTTGGAAACCCTGAAAGGCAGAATCATGTAGGACAGTGCTGCTCATTTTCCTTATTGCACCAGGTCCAGCTGGGGAAAGTGGAAAAGGGATGAAGTATTTACTCCGTTCTTTCCACCCTTTTAAGCAGGAAGGGATGCTCTACCCCATGGGGCAAAGCATCAGTTGCTCACACTCTGGTTTTTCTCCATCCAGTTCCGTAGCTTTATAATTAGGAACTCCTTCGAGACGCTGGCCTTCCATCAGTTGTATTCATTTTCATCATGGTTGTAAGCTTTTCTAACTTCGAAGATAGTTAGTTGGAAGGCAAAGAGGCTAGCTCAACACCCTTTTAAATGGAAATGCCCAACTTTACCAGTTGTCACATGAAGTAAATTTATGTTGTTTGGCCACCAAAAAATAAAAACAAAACACCCAGGATGCTGGGTGTGGAAATAGGAATTTTTATGAGTGTTTAAATAAGATCCATATTTTCAGCCATAGCTATTTTTCCTTTTTTTGTGGGCACGTTATCAATACCACAGGCCAAATAAATGAAGAGAATCCTGTCAGAATCACGTATGTTATTGAAATGGGTGTTTTTCAAGATTTTACTGTTTTTCTTTATTTATCCCGAGAGTATAGTATCAGTAGTTCGGTTAAACGCTTTCCTGAGGGTGAACTCTTTTGTGGTTTTGATCAACAGAAATTCTTTTTCAACTATATATGATATTATGTGTTGGTAATCTATTAATATTTCCATAGTTTCCAGTGTTGATAATAAATAATTCATACAAATACGTTTTATCTTTCATATTTTGAGGACTGAGATAGGGTTTTTCTAAACTGAAAAAAAATCCGTCTTTTTAGGGGCCAAAGTTTATCTTGATAAACTCTTGCAGCGAGGGAGGACTTGCCTTATTGTAATGATGCATAGTACAGCATTTTAAGAACAAAGACTTAGCAGTCAGGCACTTCTATTTAACTTTGAGTGAATAATTAAAGATTTCTAAATGTTAGCGTTCTAAGACATAAACTGTAAATTATAATAATACCTACCTTATAGCACTCTTTTGACACGTACAAGACTTATTTAGCATAGTGCTTGCCGTAAGTGGACATCCCTTAAAAGTTGGCTATTGTTAAGTATTACTGCCTTGTGAATTATACCAAAGATTCAATGAAGTTTTCTACTTATATGTCTTCTAAAACAGTATTTTCCAAACCAAATGATACTACATACTAAGAAGCTTTCTACACACTGGATCCGTAAGTAAGAAAAAAAAAAATCTAAACCTAACTAGTTTTGATGAAGGATGTCTTGGAGGGGACTTAGAAAATCATAAAATCTCCTTGCTCCTTGAAATCTTAGAGAATGATGGCCAATCACATTGCGATCATGTTATTTTTCCTGTATTGAGAATGAAAGTTCATACAGCTTTTGGAAACAAGGCAATCAATAGCCATTTCTTAGTATTTCCATCCTAAACCAATTAGGAATACCCAATATAATCTCTTGTTAGAGATCAGTCGGAATTTTGTCCTTCTGGGAATTTCAGAGATCTAGTTCTCATCTCAGACATCTGGTTTTGACCTCAAATGACAAAATGGAAGAATTATTCCAATAAAGATATCTGCTCTCCTGTGCTAATCCGAAGAACAACACACATCAGCTTGTTAGTATGTAGTGTCATTTGGTTCGGAAGATACTGTTTTAGAAGACATCAGTCTGATCTTTTTCTTCTGCATGGGTCTCCTGACTGGAGATGCACCAGGTTAGACCCACACGTGAGGGCACTTTATGCTGTGAAAGAAAGACGGATAAAGGCTTCTGGTGGCAATGTTTCCTCTCTTCTACTGCCCTGCCTGTAGGTACCTGCACCCAGACCTTTTCATCAGAAGTTGGTTTAATGATCCTTAGTGGCCATTTGATTATGCCTCATAGGGATATTCCCTCTACTCAAGGGGTTTATTAAATTATTCTTATCACTGACCACACACACTATTTTTCTGGTTAGCTGTTGCTGTATAACAAACTACCTCAAAACTTAAAACAATGACCATTTTATTTTTTCATGATTTTTGTGAGTCAGGAATTTAGGCAGGATTGGGTGGGTTGATTCCTTTTTTGTTTTCTTAATATTTACTTATTTATTTGGCTGTGTCGGGTCCTAGTCTCAGCACACGGGATTTTCGTTGAGGCATGTGGGATCTTTTGTTGAGGCACACAACTAGGGCTTCTCTCTAGTTGTGGTGTGTGGGCTCATTAGTTGTGGCGCGAGGGCTTAGTTGCCCTGCAGCATGTGGGATCCTAGTTCCCCAACCAGGGATCGAACCCTTGTCCCCTGCATTGGGAGGTGGATTCTTTACCACTGGACCACCAGGGAAGTCCCTGGGTGGGCTGATTCTTGACTGGAGTCCCTTGGTGGCATTCAGCTAGTAGCTCGTCTGTTCTAGAGGGTCCAAGACATGCCAGCTGCCTTAACAGCTGGTGTAAAGCCCCTCTATGGGGTCTCTACAGTTGGGTAGATGGACTTTTTACATAGTTGATGACTTCCCTAGAATGAATGTTCCGAGAGAAGAAGATAGAAAGAGGAAAACTTCTTCTGACCAGGTCCCTGAAGTCACCCAGGATTATTTCTACCTCTTTCTATTAGTAAAAAGTGAGTCACAGACCCAGCCCAGATCTAAAGAGAGGGTGGATGAATACACAAGATCATGAATGCTGAGGACATGGTTCATTGGGTGGCTGTCATTAAAGACTAGTCTCTCTGAGAGGAGTATGGATAAAAACAATTCTTTCAATACTGATATAATTCCAGCGATGGTTTTGTAAGCCTTTATCATTGGCACCTTGGAAACCACCTGGCTGTCCTTCTCCTTATTCAGGCTCTGTTCATGCCAGTAACCTGTGCTAGTTGCTGCAGGGTATGCTGATAGTCTTCTTGGTGGGAATTTGGTTAACCTGAGTTCAAGAGCCTGATTGCCATGTGTGACTGATCGAAGAATCTAAGTTTGCAATACTGAAGCTCAGATCACCTGCTGTACTCCCAGTCCCATGAAAATCTAGCTGGAATTCTCAGCTAGCCCAGTTCTTTACCATAGAACTCTGACGCCATGTTTAATATATAACATTGCTCCAGTTTTATACATCACTGTAATTCATATCTTAAATAATTGTTGCACAGCATCTGGAGATACTTCTGTCATTGCTATTTATTATTGAAATACTCTTCTTCCTGTTCTCTCTGCTTCTGTCCTTCCTCCTACAGTTTAATCTGCTAGAAATCAATATAGTTGCTTATAGTAATCTCTCATGATCCTTTGTATTTCTGCAGTGTCTGTTGTTACTTCTCCTTTTTCATTTCTAATTCTATTGATTTGAGTCTTCTCCCTTTTTTTCTTGATGAGTCTGGCTAATGATTTGTCAATTTTGTTTATCTTCTCAAAGAACCAGCTTTTAGTTTTATTGATCTTTGCTATCGTTTCCTTCATTTCTTTTTCATTTATTTCTGATCTGATCTTTATGATTTCTTTCCTTCTGTTAACTTTGGGGTTTTTTTTGTTCTTCTTTCTCTAATTGCTTTAGGTGTAAGGTTAGATTGTTTATTTGAGATGTTTCTTGTTTCTTGAGGTAGGATTGTATTGCTATAAACTTCCCTCTTAGAACTGCTTTTGCTGCATCCCATAGGTTTTGGGTCGTCGTGTTTTCATTGTCATTTGTTTCAAGGTATGTTTTGATTTCCTCTTTGAGAAATCAAGTGATCTTTTAAAAATCCTGCAGATCATGACAATTCTCCACTTGGAGACCTTCAGTGGCTGCTCTTCTTATTTAAGTAAAATCCAAAGTTCTTACAGTGATTTATGAGGCCGTATGTCATCTACACCCCTTTTTTCTCCTTGTTCTTGTATATTTGTTCATCCATCCATTCATTCAGCAAATATTCACTTAGTACCTCCTATATGTTAGACACTGTCTCATGTGCAGAGAGTATAGCAGTGACCAAAGTGGAGAAAAATACCTGTCCTTGTGAAGTTCCCCCCTCACTCACTCTTCTCCATACACATGGCTGTCCTTGCTGTTCTGGAACATTCCAAGCACCGTCCCATCTCTGAGCCTTTGTGTTTGTTATTCTCTCTGCTTGGGAATGCTCTTCTCCTAAACATCCACATAGCTTGCTCCTTCACTTCATTTATGTTCTAATATCACATCCACAGAGTCTATGTCTTGACTATTCTATAGAAAATAGTGGCTATCCCCATACCATATTATTTTCCCCCCTGTTATTAATACTTATCACCATATGACAAACTATCTGTTTGATTCCTTGCTTTTTATGTGGCTCTTTCCACTAAAATGCAAGGTCTATAAGGACAGAGCTCAACTGTGTTGTAACTGTCTGAATCATGGTAAGCAATCAATAAGTGCTTGTTGAATAAATTTTGGGATTCAGTAATGTGAATTCTGTTAACAAAAACCCAAATAGCTCCTCAATAATTACACGTCTCCTACTTGTCTGTATTTTTAATTTATCTAGACCGTTTAGCTACAAATTAGATTGCATTTGGTGATTTGAATTCCTTCTCTCAAGGTTAAATATTTAACTACAGTAGCATAAAGAAAGAGGCAGCAGAAGCCCTACTCTGTGGTTTTACAGAACAGTTTAAAGCCTCATTTGTATTTCATTAAGAGAAAATATATGGAAGAAGGATCTTGATTCATCATCCTTAGATTATCCGTATTTTCATATTCATGCGTCATGCTCACTCCCAATTTATTCTGTTAGGCAGTGAAGCAGCAAATGTTGGTTTACTTTAATTAAAAAGCTACTCAAGTTAAACCAACACCAGTTAAAGTTCCATTACACGAAATGGACCATTATACATCATGTAGTAACTACAATGATACAGATACAATGGAGAACTGAACAGCATTTAAAAAACAAAATGTCACTGGAGATTCTTAAATTGATTGACTCAGCCACAAAATACCACTTATTTGTCATTCAGAGAATTTAGATAATGCCTTGGTAGGCCATGCTGCCTACGTAGACAGATTTATTTCAATCTTTTCTACCCTTAACTTTTAAGTTACATAAGATTTTGAGCTATTTTAACAATATTAACTCAAAAAAAGGAAAAAAGTTATAACGGATGCTGAGTTCTGGTAGGTCTGAAGCAATATTAAGTAAATTATAATTATTATTCATGAATGAAATATTAATATCATTGATAATTTCACACAGGATGCAGCAAATCAAGGCTGCAGGACAAATCTGCCTACCACTTATTTTTGTTCAGCCTGAGAGCTAAGAATGGTTTTTATATTTTTAAATGGCTGGAAAAAAATCAAATGGAGAGCATTTCATGACATGTGAACATTATATGAAATTCAAATTTCAGTGTCCATATATAAAGTTTCACTGGGACACAGTCCCAACTGTTTGTTTCCATATTGTCTGCTTTCTCGTAAAGTTGAGTAGTTTCAAGAGGGATAATTTGGCCCCCAAAGCCTAACCTATGAACTATCCGGACTTTTTCAGAAAAACTTTGCAGACTCTGATTTAGTACACTGATTGCCCCAGATTTTCTCAGTAGACCACGTGCATCAGAATTAAGAAAAACAAAGTACAGATTTGCCATCTCTCCCTTGGACGGTCCTGCTCAGTGGCCGTGGAGCAGTTTCAGGTTCTTTCGGGGAGTCCATAGCATTGGGGGGGGGGACTCCCTGACTCACTTCACGTGTCCTTCTAGTAAGGGCAGTGTGGGATTATTTCCTCGTTCATTCTGTGCATTATTGCACATAACATTTTCAGAAGGCAGACTCTCTCGTTAGTCTTGACAGCACACATTTTCCTCAGGGTTTATTTGGTTTACATCTTTAGAACATTTTTAGTTACATGCTTGTGTTAATATGGTAATTTAAATAAGGTAATATAATTTAAAGAGACAAAAATCCATAAAGTGATATCGTAGATTAAACTACTCACCATGGAAAACAGAGTAAGTATCAATATTCATAAGCAAAACTAGTTTCCCATTAATTTAGATTTGAAGTGAAGATGGTTCTCTATTATGAATTATGCCTGGAGAAAAAAGGGGATTCGGTTCATATGTTGAATAAAACATGGATATCTGTATTTCAGTGCATTACACAGAAGCAAAGATATTAATCTATCACTCTATATCAAGTCTAGGTAGGGGGTTTTGATCTGAATCCTTTAAAACAAAATTAGTAATGCGCTAGGAACCTGGAAACCCTCACAGACTGGGCTTTCTTTCAGCCTCTCATTTTGGCTCTATTTAATATCGCTGTAACGCATCTATCCCACAAAGATAGTTATACTTTATAATGTTGTTATTTTATTCAGAGATTCTTTATCAAAAGGCTTACTTTTAAGGTAAAATGTTTTCTTGATGATGGTGCATATAAATAATAAATAAATGTTAACTCAATATGATTTGTATGACTTTTTAAATAAAGGGGGAGAAAGTGAACACTAACTCTGCTCTTGCCATCTTGTTCTAAAACAGAGCTAGAAGAATATTCATTTCAGCTCTGTAGATTTTTTTTTTTACAGGTTCAATTCCCTTTGGCCATTCTTTATTCTTTAATTATTTATTTATTCTTATTTTCGGCTGTGTCGGGTCTTAGTTACGGCACGCGGGATCTTCACTGTGGCATGCAGGATCTTTTTGTTGCAGCACACGGGCTTTTCGTTGCAACGTGTGGTCTTCTCTCTAGTTGTGGCACGCGGGCTTCTCTCTAGCTGTGGTGTGTGGGTTTTCTCTCTCGTTGTGGCGCGGGGACCCCAGAGCATGTGGGCTCTGTAGTTTGCGTCATGTGAGCTGTCTAGTTGAGGCATGCGGGCTCAGTAGTTGGGGCGTGTGGGATTAGTTGCCCCGCGGCATGTGGGATCTTAGTTCCCCAACCAGGGTTGGAACCCACGTCTTCTGCACTGGTAGGTGGATTCTTTACCACTGGACCACAAGGGAAGTCCCTGTTTTGTTTTTAGATAAACTTTTTTTCTAATTAAAAATTTCATTGAGATAATTGTAGATTCACATGCAGCATTAGGAAATTATACAATGAGCCCATGCACTATTTAGTAGTTTCCTTTACTGGAGATATTTTGCAAAGCTCAATTAAATATCACAGTATGGATATTGATATAGCTATGGCCTACCTGCCTGATTCATATTCTCCTAGTTGTACTTGGATCCTTCATGTGTGTGTTTAGTTCCATACAATTTTATCACATACATAAAGTCACTCCTGATCTTTTATTATTGTTTATTTTATTTTTTTTAACATTAACTGTATATATATATATATTTTTTGGCTGTGCCATGCAGCTTGTGAGATCTTAGTTCCCCAACCAGGGATCGAACCTATGCTCCCTGTACTGGAAGTGTGGAATCTTAACCACTGGACCGCCAAGGAATTTCCTCTTTTATTATTGTTTAAATTGATGTTTGCCTGATATCGTTTTCCATTTTTAAAATTTCAACCTATCTATGTTGAATTTGAAGTGAGTTTCTTATAAATAGCATGTAACTGCATCATTTAAAAAATCCACTCTTTAATCTATTTTTTGATTGATGTATTTAAATTGTTTACATCCCAGTAATTATTGATATGATAGAATTGCCTGCCATTTTATTTATATACTTTTTTTGGTTTGTTTCCTCTGGTTCCCATTCCTATATTTCTCTTTCCTTGCCATCCTATGAGTTACCTGAACATTTTTAGAATTCCATTTTGATTTACTTACAGTGTGTTTGAGTGTCTCTCTTTGTGTAGCTTTCATGAGTGATTGCTCATGTATGATACATACATGAGACTGATCACAGACTACTGGTATCAATATTTTACCACTGTTGGTGAAGTATGGAAAGCTCACTTGCATTTAGATTCCTTTACCTAACTTAATTTAAATATCATTATATTGATTACCAGATGGTTTATGTATTTTGTTTTAATCATCAAATATAGTTCATAAAACTCATGAGAAAAATGATACTTTATTGTATGAACTGTATTTCTGGTCTCTCTGTGGTTCTTGCTTCCTGATGAAGAAGAAAACTTTGTTTCTTTATTTCCTCATTTTATTTCTGTTCGAAGAATTTCCTTTAATCTTTAAGGATAAGTCTGCTAGTAACAAAATCTTTTAATTTTTCTTCATCTGAGAATGTCTTTATTTCCCCTTTACTCCTGAAAGATAGTTTTGCCAATGTAGTGTGTTGAATAGTGGTCCTCAAAAGGTGTGTCTATGTCTTAATCCCCAGGACCTGTGAATGTGACCTAATTTGGAAAAGAGGTTTTATAGATGTAATTAAGGTAAGCATCATGAGATGAAATCATTCAAGTGGAACCTAACTTCATTGAAAATTATCCTTATAAGAGACAGAATAGGGAGAAAGAGAGACAGATGTGAAGGTAGAGAAAGAGGTTGGAGTTATGCAGCCCTAAGCTAAGGATGCCTGGAGCCACCAGAAATCAGGAGAAGCAAAGAATGAACTATCCTCTAAAGCTCAGAGGGTGTACAGACATTTCGATTTTGGCCTTCTGTCCTCCAGAATCATGAGGAATAAATTTCTGTTGTAAGCCTCTCAGTTTGTTACAGCTGCCCTAGCAAACTAATATAACCAAATATAAATTTTGTGGTTGACAGTTCCTTTTTTTAGTATTTGAAAATTGTTGTGCCACTTCTTTCTGGTTTCCATGGGTTCAGATGAGAAATCTGTTGTCATTCAAAAAGGCATTTCTCTGTCAGTAATATGTTATTTCTCTCTGGCTGCTTTTAAGATTTTTTTTCTTTGTATTTCGTTTTCAGAAGTTTAATAATCATGTATCTTGGCATGGATTTGGGTTAATCTTGTTTGGGATTCACTCAGTTTCTGGAATCTATAGGTTTGTGTCTTTCACCAAATTAAGAAAGATTTCAGTCTTTATTTCTTTAATTTTTTAGCCTCATTGTCTCTCTTTTCCTTCTTGAACTCAGATGATACAAATGTTGATTTTTGTTATTTCCCACAGATTCCTAAGTTCTCTTCATTTTTTTTTCAGTTTTCTTTGTCTTCTCAGATTGCAAAAATTCCATTTTTATGTCCTCAAATTCACTGATTCTATTTTATGTCATCACTCTACTATTAAGCCCATGCAGTGATTTTTCTTAATTTCTGTTATTCAGTTTTTCAGTTCTGTAATTTACAATTGGCACTTTTAAAATAACTTCTCTTTCTTTGCTGATATTTGCTATTTTTAAATTCATTCCAAGGAAACTTATACCTGATTGTGGAAGCATTTTTATGACAGGTGCTTTAAAACCCTTGTCTGATAATCCCAACAACAAATTTATCTCAGTATTGACATCAGTTGACTGTCTTTTCTTATTCAAGTTGTAGTTTTCTCGGTTCATGGTATGACAGGTAATTTTTTTTATTGTATCCTGGACATTTTGTCTATTATGCCAAGAAACTCTGGGCCCTATTCAAATCTTTTAATTTAGCATGCAGTCACTCTGTTTAGGTTTATCTGCAGGTCCTGCCTACATTTGCGGGCTGTGGTCCCAATGACAGTTTACTTTTTAGAGTTATTTTGGTCTGTTTGGTTTAGCTGGTGCCATTGGGACCCCATGGGTCCCTACTGATGCTGCCTAAGGAGTGGGAAGGGTTTCTCCATACTGGGCCACCAGGTTTTTCTTAGTAGGGGAGGGGAGTCTCAGGCTCATGTGGTCAAAAAGGCTTCCCTGGCCAGGCTAGGTAGTAATAGTATTAAAATTCCTGCCTGTGGGAGATGAAGAACATTTCTCAGTCCAGGAGCTTGTTGTGGCAGGATCTCCCCTAATGGTACCCACTGGCCATTGCTTTGTCTCTGGGTGGAGCAGTCTCAGGCCTGGGGAGACAGTGAGACTTCTGGCCAGGCTTGTTGGGATGAGAGTCATCTTCGTGCTGCTGGGCCCCCTCAGTATCTTTTGGTGGAGGAGGGGAGTCTCAGGCCCAGCCAGAAAAGGAGAGCATTCCTGCTGGCCATTTAGTGTTAGTGGAGCTTTCAACCAATTCCCCATTCTAGGAGTGCTGGAGGTATATGTGGTGTTGTCAGAGGGTCTATTTGATCTGCAGGAAGAACAAGCCTACCTACACTGTCTTCCTTTGCTAGTTTGGGGTCAGAAAGTGTTCAGTCTGCATCATCCTCTTCTGTTGGGTGGAAGAATGTAAGACATTCTGCTGCTGTGTTTTTCCTCCAGTTCTGGGATCCCAAACCAATTTGCCTTCTTTTTATCACCTTTTGGAGTTCTACCTTGGTTGCCTCTTTTGTTATTTTCAGAGTTTATAGTTTTATGAGACAGAAAGGAGCAAAGAGAAATGGGTTTATAGCATCTTATTTGGACTCAAAGTCTTAAGTAAACTTTTATTTCAGATACACTATGTGTACAAAGAAGGAACACCTTATGTTACAGTTGAATTTTATCCCCCCAAAAGATATGTTAAAAGCCTAACCCCCAGTGCCTCAGGATGTGACCTTATTTGGAAATAGGGTTGTTGTAGTTGTAGTTAATTAAGGTGAGGTCCTACTGGAGCAGGGTGAGCCCTTAATCCAATCTGACTGGGGTCATTGAGAAGAGGGGAAGAGACAGAGAGATACAGATACATGAGGGGAGAATATTTTCTAGTGATAGAGGCAGAGATTAAAGTGCTGTAGCTGCAAGTCAAAGGATGCCAAGGATGCCGGCAAACCATGAGAGACAGGAAGATGCAAGGAAGGATCCTCCCCTGCAGGTTTCAGAGGGAACACAGCCTTGCCAGCACCTTGATCTGAGACTCCCAGCCTCCAGAATTGTGAGACAATGAATTTCTGTTGTTTTAAGTCACCCAGTTTTTGGTACTTTGTTACAGCAGCTCCAGGAACCTAAAACACCCTATATTTTGAAAATCCCTTCCAGCCAGAGGAAATATGGTCTGATTACGAGACTGAACTACTGGTGCATCACAGAAGTATCACATATTTTCCTAGCCTATAACTAAATTAAGTGCTACCAGCCATGAACAATTATTTCTAGAGGTGGGAACACAGGACAGTAAGCCTCCCACATGCTTCTTTTGATAACATTTTCTATTTTCTATTTGGACACCTACTAACTGTGATGCATGGTTAGAGACAAAGCCTTCACTGCTGCCTGGAAACCTTGTTTATCTCTCGTTGACTCCCTTTCCATTTTCCCACACTTTTTTCCCCTACATATCTTTTACACTCTGCAAATTATTAGTTTATACTCTTCTAAGCAAACTCTCCCCAGATGACCTGCCTTCCTACTCATTTTATGAAACTCATTTTATGAATCCCCTCAAGTCTTTTCATCTTCAAAGAAGTGTTCAAATCAACATCGCATCTCCTTCCACATCTTTGTACAAACCAATGGCTTTGAAGATAAAATTCTGCTTTAGGTCAACTAGCTTCTCTGGAGGGAAAGTGTTGGGTAGTAGAAAAAACATAATTTAGGTGTACTTACTCACACTTCTGGACCTCTGGATTTTTAATGCAGAAATGAAGGGTGTAGGGTTAGATTATCTTGAGGTTTCCTTCCAGTCCTGTCATCTGGAACCAGTTTCAAGAGGTCACTTATGGCAATGGACAAACCAAAGGACAGGCTGTGCAGGAAGAGGACAGAAGATCTGTCCAAGAGAATCATGCAATCATAGACCAGCTCTTTCTTACTTACAGTACTTTCTGGTGGTAAGCAGTGAGCTAAGAGGAGAATCAAGGTGGAACCAGGAGTGTCTGGAGAGCCAGTCCATGTGACACAGGGCAGATGTGTGCAGATGAGGTGCAAGAACGAACACTCAGTATCAGGCAGTTTCATAGTCATATTCTACCCCAGTGCTGTTGAGTGGAAATAAAATGCAAGCCACAAGTGTGAGCCGCATACACAAGAAGCTACAGGTGAAATCACTGTCAACAATATGTTACATTCTCTTTTAATATCAAGTCTTTGGATTTCTGTATATATTTCTTACTCACATCACATCTCAATTTGACGAGTGGCACACCATGTGCTCTAGCCACATGTAGCTAGTTGCCACCATACTAAACAGTGTAGGTCAGTACTACATACTATGAGGGACTTATGGTTGTGTGCACATTACCTCTTTCAATTAGCACTAACACAACCATTTACTGTTCCCCATCTTCTAGGCTTCTTACTTCTTGCTTTTATCACTGGTTTTTCAATTTCATGTCCTCTGTTAGGCTCCAAATTAGGATTTTACAAGGACAATAATTATGCCTGTGACTCATTTCTTACCTTGCCAAAATCAGAATAAAGAGGAAAACACAGTGGAAAAAAAACTACAAGTTATTTAAAACAACTATTTAACATATTTATATAGTGTTTTATGACTTTCCATATCTTTTGGCTACAATACCTTATTTAATTTTCACGGTGACCCTATGAGCTCTCCAACGACAGTTTCCATTTTCTTCCCAGCACACCGAGGTGTCAACATGTCCAAAGCTAAAATGACAATCCTTCCTTTCCATACTTTTATTTGCTTCTGTATTCTCGAGCTTAGAGATGGTTGTGCCACCATTTGCCCCGTCAGCCTGCCTGGGAGACGACCTACACACCTACCCCCTCACCTTCTCCCCTCTCTCATCTCCAGACCCCTTATCTGATGAACCACCAAGTTCTGCTGATTCTACCCTTAAATATGTCTTAATTCTAGATGTTGTTTTCATCTTACCTTGATGGTCAAGCCCACATCCTTTCATGCCTAAACTATTGTAATATTCTTGTAACTGGTCTCTGCCTCCATACTTGTCCACTAATCCACCCTGTACAGTCCCCTTTCCAAAACACACATGTGTTCATGACACTTTCCCATACAAAATTTTAACGACTCCACATTTCTTAGAACAGTGCTGCTCTAAGTTTAATGTGAGTTCAGATAATCTGAGCATCTTGTTAAAGTGCAGATTCTGATTCCGTAGGTCTGGACCCCCAGATTCTGTATTTTGAAAGATGGTGGTGAAGATGCTTGCCCCACACCATATTTTGAATAGGAGCAGTGTAGGGGATAATGTACGCACCTCCCAGGGCGGCATTCACTAAGGTCTGGCCTCTGTCTAGCTCCCGGCCTTACAACATATTTTCCTTCATCTCTAATCTGCTGAAGCTGCTTACCCTCTCTCTAGACCTTTCAATCTAAGTCAATCAATTTTGGCATGTGTGTGAAAAAAATTCACTTAAGCTGAAACCCCACAGTTAAAATTTCCGTCGCTTTTTTGTCAACCCTCCCAATCCCGTCCCAAAGAGCCACCAGGACATGTCAGGCAGCCAAATCCAACCTCAGCATCCATTCTGCCCTCTTGTGGCTTTTGCTTTCAAATGAATCCAAGGGGTTTTGTTTGCAAAGTCTTTGCACTTCTGTTGACTCCCTGGTCCAATTCGCCTGTGCAGTGGGGTGGCGTCGGGAGCTGAGGGAAGGGTTCCTCCAGCTCCTGAGTGAGACTTTCTGTGGAGGCCTGGATCCGGCGGCTGGTGGAGTAGGCGACAGCTCTGTGGGCAACGCTCTCACCTCTCCTTTCAAGATCACAGTCCTTGGGTCTCAGGTAGATGATATCATCATGTTGTCGGAACTTTTCCTCAGTTTGATCAGCGCACAGGCCCACTTCCTTCCCCTTTCCAGTCAAGGTACCTGGGTCAAGTCTAATTAATCTCCAGTTCCCACCTCCTCCTGACCCACAGACCGGACCCCTCACACTTTTGTTTGCTCGTGTGTTCACTAGTTTTCACTCAAGGAATATTTACTGAGCAACTGCTGTGTGTCAATGTAGTGTGAGGTCCTGGGGGTACAGTGATGGAGGCAACAGCCATAACCCTGACACTTAACATTGCTTATTAACATTGCTTAAAGGCTCTGTGTGAGACGCTTAAACAAACAATGAGCGTAATTCGTGTTTTAAAAAAGGAAGACAGAGTGCTCAGGGAGCCTGTAGCTTACCCTACTAGCCTTGAGTTCTGACACTCTACCCCGAGGCATTAATATCTGGATTTACTGTGTCACAGCTCTCACGGCATGGCCATTAAAAAAAAATCACTCTTTTTATTAACTATTAGGTTAGTTATTAGGATTACTTCTTTTCAGAGGTCAAATATATCAACTACATTGCAATTAAATAATTTCCCTCTATATGTTAATCAGGAACCTTTGGTTGTAAGAAACAGAACCCAGCCTGAACTGCTTAAGCAAAGAGGAGGAGACCATGATAATAGCCAAGAACAAGGTTGGACAAACAACCCAAGGGAAAGACAGAGGTGGAGGTGGATTCACCGACAACAGGAGCTCAGTCCTCGAACATCTTCATCTTCCCCTTTCTCTCCATGCTTCTCATCGAGGTTTCTCTGTACTGTTTATATCGTTTATAGCTTCTGCCATGAGACAGCAATAGAATACTTTTCCCAGTTGCAATCTGAAAAAGCTCAGAGAAGAACTCAGCCATCATTTCTGGACCAATCACGTGTGGCCATGTGAGAGACGGGGCAGCTTCCACTATGACCACGTGATGGAGGAGGGGAGAGGTGCGTCGTTCCCAGGAGAAGGCAGAGGTGATGGGCACTTGATACTATAAATGTCTATTTCCGATACCTAGAAAGCAAACCACTAAGGTTTCCAAGTTCCAGACATATATTAATATTTGGGATTCAGGAATAAGAAATTAGAATTCTTGGGAATTTTCAAAATGATGTCATTCTTAAAACACCTCCAATGTTCTTGATACCCTTAAAGCTCATTATTATAGATATCTAAACATACTTGATTAATAAGAAATATTAAGTTCGGAAGCTATTTACCAAGAATCATAGCCTGCGGTGGATATTGAAACACTGGCAATGCTAGCAAGCATTATTAGGTAGTATTCAAATAATGTAACATTTAGATCTTCTAGCAAGGCTAACAGCACTACACCAAATCACATGTCTGAATTGCCAAGTCAAGGCCTTATTTTGTTTCTTGTACTTACTGTTCATTGGAACGCCTTCCATGGGACTTGTATGAAGTACCCTGTTCATATAGGCTGTAAACACACAATATGGCAAGAGCTACAAGACAGAATGACTGATTAGACTGATTTTTTTTTTTTTTTTAATGTGGCCCTGTCCTGGTTCCTGGAAAAGCGGACCTTGACCTTCACCTTGAAGTGTCAGCTTTCACTTCTCTTGCTTTCAACTTGATATCTGTGAATTTCTTAGAACCAGTAAGGTTTCTGTGTTGATTATTAAGGTTTAATTCTTGCAGAGAGTTTAAACTATTTCTCCTGATTTCTCAACGGGTTTTTTCTTGAAATTTGGAACTGGTAAAACCATGTCTCCTGAAGTTCTGGGAAGGAATTCCTACCTGAAAACACTGCTATTTGTACTTACTTTCTATAGGCAAATGTGTTTCAAGTTCCACACCACTGACTCATCATTGTGAAAACTCTTGAAAACATCCTTTCCAGGCAAAGGGGTTTTATAACATGGCCCATGTGATTATTCTTCCTTTCCCTGGAGCAGAGGTGGAATTATTATATTATTACCTATTGCTAAGAGGCTCTGAATGCTTCTTCTCAAAAGAATTTCATACATAATTCAGCAAAGTAAGGGAACCTGCTATGCTTTGTGAGGTTCCCAGGTAAATTTTGCCCAGATAGGACATTTGTTTATATTATAGTTTTAACATTGGTATTAGAGAATAAGGAATAAAAGGAACATTGTCCTCAGTTTTTTGAATACGTTGAAAAAGTTTGACTCAATACTGGTTACCCCATCTGCGCACCAGGGGACATTATAAAAGGGGTCAGATCATCTCCTTCCTTTGAAGCATACATACCCATGTGCTTCCACGGTTTGGCTGGGCAGTGCAGACAGATTCTTTTGGGCCTGGCTGTTAATCCTTGGCACCCAAAAGTGCCATAATATTTGAAAGATGAAAATACTAACCCCTTGAGGGCAGAGCTGAAGAGCAGTCTGAGCAATGTTTGGACTTGGGGAGATTTTCATGAGAAGTGAAAGTAAAAGAAACAAAGTGACAAATCACTGACACCACAGGATGGTTCTAATACTTCGCTTGTGTGCCTGCCAAACACATGTATTAAACCCCAAGGGAATGAATGCTGAAAAGCAGACAGGAAGGCAGAGAAGGGATGAGAAGGCAGGTGCCCAGCACATCCAGTCGACATTGGCGGCGTTGAGTTAAAGTCGGGGCCTTGCCTTTGAGGTGCCTGACTATATAACCTGATCAGTGAACCAATGCACAACTCGAAAACTAAAGTCTAAAGTAGTTCATAAGCAAGGACAAATCAACGTAGGGCAACGTTACCACAGCAAAACCCCAATTCCTCACAACCTTATTAATCACAATCCTGAATCACCTAGAGTTTGAAAGAAAGAACAACACATCAGAAACTGACTTTGGTGTTTATTCAGAATAACATGCCACCGATTTATCTAATTGCATCAAAAATGCTAGAGGGTGAAAACTGTGTTCAGAGTGATCCCTTTTAAGCACTGAAATGACTGACTCATGAATAAAATGTGTCTGCTCTTGAGATTTTTATTAAGAGAAGCAAATGAAAAAAATTGAAAGCTTTTAAACAAAACGAAAATTTTGTATCCAGTAAAATGAAATGATGTGGAATGACCAAATCTCAGTACACTTGGCTCACTGAGGCTGCTTTATAGCTGGGTCCCCAGAGAACACTTGGAGTCATTATAATCATTTCAGCTTTTAAACCTTCTGGGTTTTGCAAGGAGTTATGGGGATTACTAAGATCTGGCTTTTGGGACCGTCCCTCTAAAATCTGACCCTCCAATCGATACGGCCTCCACCAAGCCTTTCGGTGTCTTGGGGGATTTCCATGGGAACCGAGCAGTTAGTGGTGAATGAAGTCCTTTAGGAAATGTCCATTTAGGGGGATCTGACGTGTGATTTCTTCCCTCCAGTGCATCCTCCGGGGTCCTCTCGTTGTGGCTTAGGGTTACGTGAGTCGTCTCCTTGGGCTTCTCTCCCCACTACCCGTCTCAGCCACAGAGCTGCCTTGGCAGACAGTCTGGTAACAGAGGTGTAGGGCTGCAGTGGAAGGAGCCTCTTCCAGAGTCTACATAAAACTCCGGGCGGTCCCCAGAGTGGCTGTCCTAGCTCCCGTCAGCGCCCTACATACACCTGTTGGAAATGAGTTGATGACAGCAGTCAGGCAACTCATCGACAGTCAGGAAGAGGCCAGTGGGAAGGGCTGAAAGCCTGAAATGGCATCTCCATTCCAAACCCAAACGGAAACCAGAAGCCCAGAGAAACTCAAAGACGATTTCTAATTCCCCAACTCTTTCAACCTAAAAGCAAATCAAAACAAATAAAGGAAGAAAGGAAGAAGGAAGAAGCTGAAATAATTTATTGCCTAGGCTAAAATTACAAAGCTAATATGGAAGAAACAGGGGCTTCCCTGGTGGCGCAGTGGTTGAGAGTCCGCCTGCCGATGCAGGGGACACGGGTTCATGCCCCGGTCCGGGAAGATCCCACATGCCGTGGAGCGGCTGCGCCCGTGAGCCATGGCCGCTGAGCCTGCACGTCCGGAGCCTGTACTCCGCGACGGGAGGGGCTACAGCAGTGAGAGGCCCGCGTACCGCAAAAAAAAAAAAAAAAAAAGAAGACAATGAAAAATATGGAAGAAACAAAATCTGAAAATGACAACTAGACAGCCCTTCCGGAGGAAGCAATGCCTTTCCACCAGGAAACTACCCAGAGGATGTCCTTAGCTAGTTTTTAAAACTTGTTATTAAATAACAGTGTGATTTGTTATTAAATATTACTATCATCAACAACATTTTTAAAATGGTGGTGGTAGTGAAAGAGCTATGTCTATCAAACAACCAAATAACGTGGCTTTCATTTTCTACCATGGCAGCAGCTAATGAAATATTACATTATGTTTGTATTACATTATAATATTTTATGCCATATTAAAATTATACAGCTGGCTACAGAATTTCTCCAAGGGGAAAACCATGGGGAAGATTGACCACTGAAAGTATTTTCTTTTTCTAAAATAGAAAAAAATAGTGGGAAAAAATGAATTTAAGTTGAATACCTACTTTCAACAGAAGACATTGTTGATCTTTTCTGGGCAAGTGGAATACCCTCTCTGGCTAGTTCAATCTTTGACTCAGTTACAATCCATCCTGTATCTTCCACGGTAAAAGGTACCCTTGGTGTCCCTCCCTCGTGGCCTCAGTTCCCACATTTCTGGGCATTCCAACCGTGGTGCTCCCCGAGACTCTTTCCTTGGGGGTTTTCTCCGGCCGTGAGAGTCCACCTAATCCTTGATCGAGGCCGGCCAGAAATGCCTAGGAGGTAACACTTTCTGGATCCACCCTCATCCAAGTGACTGAGGAAAGCTGATGGGGAAATAGCCCCACTGCCCGACTCCTTGGTTAGGACAGTGCTGGTGGGATTCTGCATAGTTAGTTTTCCCCAAAGGGCTGCTTCCTCTTTCTGTGGTGGTAATCTGTGGCCACTTGCTGAATCAACTCTTGTGCCACATCCTTGTCTCGGGGCATGTTTTGGGGGAACCCAACCTAAGATATCCATGAAAAGCCCAATTTCCCCCATTCCATCACCCATCTCCCTGCAGCTCCCCCCTCCAACCATCTAGGGAGCCTAAGGTGGAAACAGAGCCCTTGACTGCTTTCTCTCTTCTGGTTTGTACAGCTCCACCTGTTACCTCACTCCCGCTCCCTCCCTCCCTCCTCCCTGACCCAACTCCTGACCTCCCACCTGTAAGCCGAAACTCCTCCTGGAAGGATAAGCATTGCTAATTCTCCTTCTGAACAAAGGATGCTGCACTGATAAAACAGCAGCTGGAAAAGACAGGATGGACGCAGGAAGTTGCCATGCACCTTTCTCAATTCACTAAGCCCAGCATTTCTGAGGAACATCCGGAAATCCAGACATTTCCTTGGATTGTTGCAGCTCTGATAAAAGTAAGCAGACCGAGTATCTGCTTCTACACCCACCGCCCACTCCAAGATAATAAACTGTTTAAAAATACTTTGCTTTAACCCTTCTGATATATTGCTTCTGTTACTGCTTTCCATTCATACCTCTAGCCCACCAGTTCCTGGAACTGTTGATGCCTAACGCTTAAACCAACTGCTATAATTCTGAATAAAACTGACAGCTCTTTCTGGGTTCTCTAATTGGGAAGATCTTGAAGGCAAAGAACTGGGTAAGAAGAGTATATAATTCATTTCCAAGCAGGTACTTTTGGATGTAAATCAGGAAGAGCTATCTTCCTTCTGGTTTGTCCTACATATTGTTTGTATTCCAAGTGTATCGTTCTTTAAACATTTTGTTCAATGGGGATCATAGCTTTGCTATGAGCTGCATTACTCTTCCCCAGTCATTTGTGTCCCCAACACATGTAATTTTGGGCAGACCAATGACTTTGCAGAATTTTCCAAAGCAAGGCCCTGAACTACCTGCATTAGCACTGTATGGGATCGTGGCTGAAAAACAAATTCATCAAACCACCATTGACTGACCTAGTGCAACTGTGGGGAGAGGTCCAGTGATTCTAAAGTACAGAAGTTTGAGAACAACAGGTTTGGGTGTTCAAAAGACAGGAGGTTTAGGTTATGGAGATTGAACCGAAGTTTTCCTTGTCTCTCCCAGGACTGAATTCACGGTGTTGACCTCATCCTCTGGCTGTCACTAACTAAGCTAATAAGCGTTTACACTAGCCCTTCTTCTGTGGAGTGACAAAGACTCGTGCTAATCCCTTCTGCTGGAAAGTAAAAAAGAAAACAATGAAAAAGATTGTTTCCAAAGAGTAAAATGCACCCAGGTTTTCTAATGGGAAAAATATGACGTGGGTAAGTGTAACACTTTAGGCAGCAGGAACAAGGCTCCTATTTTCTCGATTTTGATCAGCTGTTCCTTTGGGAGCAGATCTCTGAGGAAAGATGTTCTAGTTTCCTGACTTGGATGATGGAGAAAAATCAAGGAGAGTTGTTTGCATTTGTATTGGGAAAGAAATGTTACCTTCAATTTTTTTTTCTAAAATCAGTGTTTTTGGTGATATCTGCAGTTCAAAATCTCATGTGGCCTTATGTAAATGCTCTTGGCTCTTCCATCTGTCAAGACGCGATTAAGTAAATTCAGTCTTTTTAGAAATAATCATTGTTTCCTGGCCCTGGATTTGGAAGGATTTCCAAAGTAGATGACAGAAGTTTGGAGCAGAATCCCACTTGGCATCATCGTGACGGGATTCATTATGGGCATCTAGAGTACAGCTCAGATCAAGGACGAAGGGATTTTACTTTAGAATCCAATGGTGAATGTGTTTGTGGATGTCAACAGACCGTTGCGAGAAAACATACATGACTCTGCTGAGTAAACAAATACCTTCTTCCTGGAGCAGAGACCTGTTGTGGGCTTGGGAGATCTGAAAAAGAACAGAACAATAGTCATGTCTTTTAAAAACTCTCAGCTTTCAGAGTGGTGTTCAAAGGACACATCTTCTGATGAAGAAGTTCGTATCTGCTACTGATGGGAGATAGCAGCCTGTGGCATTTTCCCATAAAGAGTTTGTATCGTTCTTTGGGTATTTCAGGGTGTTCTTACATCCTTGTCAGGACATTCCAAATGATGTCCTTTGTGGTTCGGTGTTACTGACCAAAGTCTTCATGTCAGCACTGGTTCCATATGAGAGATGTTTGCTACAGGAGTTTATTAATAGAAATGTGGTTGATGAAAGTCGTACAAACTCTTGTACTCTGAATGGTTTTATTAACGCCACTGTCTTTCCAGTCTGGTAAGTTATACACTCCCTAGCCTCCGACTCTCAATCTTTTTATACCTAGCCAAGAATTTTCCAAGACAGAAGATCTGAAAATGCTTCTTTATCACTTGAAGACCTGGCAACATGAATGAATAATACTTTGCACAGCTTTTCTGTGTATGAGTCATTGACCCCAGGAACATAAACCAGTTTTTCAGTTTTAAATTATTTAACCCTTTTGTTACTCTCCTCCTAATTAGTGTCCATTGTGTTTCAAAACCCATTTTTATGTGTTTATTAATAACCAAAGTATTAAATGAAACCATAGAAACCCCTGGAGGAGAGGCAGTTCTATTTCTTTTTAAAAACAAGCAATTCGGGCTTCCCTGGTGGTGCAGTGGTTGAGAGTCCGCTTGCCGATGCAGGGGACGTGGGTTCGTGCCCCGGTCTGGGAAGATGCCACATGCCGCGGAGCTGCTGGGCCTGTGAGCCATGGCCGCTGAGCCTGCGCGTCCGGAGCCTGTGCTCCGCAACGGGAGAGGCCACAACAGCGAAAGGCCCACGTACTGCAAAAAAAAACAAACAAAAAACCCAAGTAATTCACTTAACTTCTTTTCTAGTCAAATGAAAAGATTTAACAGTTGGAAATTATCATTTAGTTACTTATTTTTTTCCAGCTTTTAGTCTCTTTGAACTTTCACCTCCACACATAGTCTCCCAACTCCTGGAAAAGAATTATTTCAGTCAACCAGTCAAAAGTTTACAGAGCATATACATGTTTTAAATTTTCTGTCTTAATATTCGGATTTCTGAAATGTTGCATTAAAATACCTTTTTTGGAAAGAAGTTCTCATTTCTCTATCATGGCTATTATCATTGAACTGATTTTTTTTGGCTTGGAGTTTTAAAATGACTTTCAGTTTTTCTGCTTTAATTTTATCCTAAACCCAACCCTACGTACCTGCAGCACCAGCTTCACCTGGAGCTTGTTAGAAATGCAGCGTCTCAGGCCCCACCCCAGACCCTCTGTCTCAGAATCTGCCTCTTAACAAGATTTCTTAGGTGACTCTTGTGCACATTGAAGTTGAGAAGCTCGATTCTCACCTCATCCTTCCACCTTATGGTAGCATTTCCAAAGCAAAGGAACTCAGAGCTTGGTTTTATAAATTACGGTATCTAGGGAAGATACCATAATAACTGGAAGATAGTGAGTCCTCAAGGTAGAAGCAACGCAATGGTTGCATTTACTGTGGGGCATCCTGCTGGCAGCTCAGCCTGTGCTTGAGTTTTTAAGTGCTGTGGTGCTGATGTGGTGACCCCCTGGCACCGTCCTGGGAGTGGAGAAAAGGTTTGCGCATGGTGAGGAAGCTCACGGGCAGAGGAGAGACACACAGGTAGATGTATGCAGAAGTAGGGCAGATGAATGATTCATTCTGTGGGTGGAAGGTGGGGCAGAGGGCAGAACAGGGAGGCTTCTCAGAGAAGATGACTCGATTTTGAACATTTCACCCCATGGGCAAGTTAGAAGATGTTCCAGGCAGGCAGACATGAAAACAGTGAGATGTAGAAACCTTTCTAGGGAAATTCACATGGTTTGGTTTTGGTGAACGTGAGGTATGTGTAAGTAGGGGGTGACCAGTAGGTGGGAAGGAACCCATGGAACAATGGGAAATGAGGCAAATAACAGATTCGGATGGCCCTGAGTGCTTGGGAGCTTGGCTTGTGTCCAAGGGGCCTGAAGAATTTTAGACAGAGGAAAAACACAACCAGCTTGGTGTCTTTAAGAGGTTGACCCTGATGTAGTGTGGAGGATGGACTAGAGGCAGATGGGGCAAGAGTCGAGCCAGGGAGACCACAGTACAGGTGGCTGCAGTGGCCCAGGGGAGAGGCCATGATGCTCTGAGATGCCATGAGGTGGTAGCTGTGGGGATGGACGGCTCAGGATAGAGTCCAGAATAAAAGGAGGAAATCTTTTTCTCTCTGTCACCAGCCTCTCCGCCAAACCTTTTGAAGACAACAGTCGGCTGAGTCTTATTTAGAGCAAACACCTCCAGGTCTTTGAACTGCTGTTCACATGCCATGGCTTTGCATCCCACTCTACAAGTACTTCGGTTGATTTCTATCCCACAGGCATTGTAGTGCCAAGAGTTAAAGACAAGGTGAGGTTGAGTGGGGCAAGAGACCTAAAAGTGGCTGGGTCCCTAACCATGCCAGGTGCACCACAAACATTGGGTCCTTTAGTTCCCACAGTCCTGCAAACTAAGTATTATTACCTCTGTTTTAGAGGTGGAAAGAATAAGGCCCTGGAGACTAAGGATCTCCTTTGTGATTATCGTTTACAATGAGTAGAATCTGAATTTTTCCCCAAAGATCTGCGATTCACTTATTCAGCTACCTGCACCGCAAGGATGCCTAAAGGAGTTTAAACCATCACTTCCGTGTGGTTTGCTGAAGGTACAGGTGGCAGTCAATTGCCTTCTCCGGCTACCTGCTTTGCCTATTGAATGAGGTCACTAGAACCAGTGGACAGGCAGAGAAGACCCCTGCGTGAGCACATAGATGACACAAATTCTCTATTTGTACAAAAGGACCTCACAAGCAGTTCTGCTTGAGTTGTTTGTACACAATTCCCTCAAGCTGGGCCACATGTTTCTGCGGCCTGTTGACAATTAAAAATAACAAGTCAAGAATGAGTGGGAAGCAAGTGAGATCTAACAGCTGACAAGCTGACATCAAGGGAGGAGATGGGAAAATGTAGAGAGCCAGAGATATAAGAAGTCAAGAAGTGTCAGTAATAGTTTTGGCCACTAACATAGGGACAGACAGTCCCACGGACTTTACTAGTTCCTGAAGGCATGACTGTATTATAGCACAATGTATAGACCCCAAGAGTCAATGTAAACTCGATCACCCACCCAAAGGAGAAATTATCAACATAACATCCCGGACCAGAGGGTCATTCCTGCCTCTGCATGAGCTATTTCAGGAGTGTGATGATGTGCATCTCTTTTCTGGTTAGAAGTTGTTAACATTTATAGAAGATTCTTATAGTCTGCTGAAGCAAAACCTCTCTCTGAGTGATGTGTGCCAGTTGGCCAATGTTCAGTGCTTTTTTTACATGATAATCATCCAGATATCGGGAGACCAGTGTTACCAGTGCAGAATGGTAACAAGAAACTCCCAGACTCTGAGTCTTCCAAGAACTTTTTCCTTTCAAGCTTGCTCTAGAGATGGTCCTCTGTCCTGCCGAGGTGGTCCCATGACATTTCTGGTCAATCTCAGGAAATAAAATTTTCTATATTCATGTTAAGCTGTAAACACAGGCACAGTCTTATGATTTAAAGTATCCAATCAAATCTGTTCATTGATCCTTCAGTTTCTCTTCTTTTTTTTAACTTTTTATTTTATATTGGAATGTAGTTGATTAACAACGTTGTGATAGTTTCAGGTGTAGAGCAAAGTGATTCAGTTACACATATATATGTATCTGTTCTTTTTCAAATTCTCTTCCCATGTAGGTTGTTACATAATATTGAGCAGAGTTCCCTGTGCTATACAGTAGGTCCTTGTTGGTTATCCATTTTAAATATAGCAGTGTGTACATGTCAATCCCAAACTCCCTTACTGTCCTTCAGTTTCCATTGGAAGGAGGTCTTCCTATCCACCCTCCTGCCTCCTGTTTTTGAGTGCCAGGCTTTTCCTCTCTCTACCGTTCATCTCCCCTACTCTACTGTACCTGCTGTTTCCAGACATGGAGCTCTAAACAGTGAGCGGAAGAAAAGGTAAGGGGAACAGGAAAGTTCTTACTTGACTGGTGCCACCCTATACTGGTTCCTAAGTCTCAAAGTTTTGGGGTTTTTTTTGTTTTTTGTTTTAATTGAAGTATAGTTAATTTACAGTGTTGTGTTAATTTCTGCTGCACAGCAAAGTGATTCAGTTATACATATATATACACATTCCTTTTCATATTCTTTTCCATTATGGTTCATCACAGGATACTAAATATCCTGTGCTATACAGTAGGACCTTGTGGTTTCCTAAGTCTCAGAGTTTAATGTGTGTATGAATCACATGGGGGAGCTCATTAAAATGAAGATTCTGGGTCAGTAGGCCTAGGGTGCATTTCTAATAGGGTCCCAGGTGACACAGATGGTGCTAAGCCATGGACCATACTTTGAGTAACAAGGATTTAGAGATTCCCCATTTAATGCAGCTAATTAATGCAATTCCTTTAATTCAGGTAACCCTCTTTCAACTATAGCCCCTGATGGGACACGTCACTGCCTTTTACCACTGGGGACCCTCACCCTGACAGGCCCCCCCCTTGGTCAGAATACCTTTCAGTATATCGTCAGGTTCAGTTTCCACAGGTAATTCGTCTGGTCCGTGGGTCTCGAATACCTTTGACCTTCATTTTGACCTAAACACAGTTACTTCCTAGGCATTTGCTGGGCAGCCACAGAGGACTGTAACTTTGCAAATGACAAATCAGGCACCACCCCTCTGTCCTCCAGATGTAGGGAATGCGTGTGGAGTTCTCCCCACAGAGCTGTCGAAAATGATACACTAGGCCTGGGATTGGAACGAGCGATTAAAACTGACAGTATAACTCTCTTTTGCTTCACAATTCCTCTATCCTTAGTCAATAATTTAGCTCGTTTAAATTCTCAGTCTGGGTGAAGGCCATGTATCCTGTAACCAGTTCTAGATATTTCTTAAAACTTGCATCTTGGTGCCTGTGCTCACAGCTAAATTTGGCATCTCATGAACTACAGTACATCCCCATGTTTCCCTTCTCTGTGGCAAACATGCTGTTTCCACATAATGCGGTTTCTGAATATTTACAATTTTCTAGATGCTTTTCCATTTGTCAATATTCTACCTAAAATAAGGTACCTAGAATCAGACATAGGGCTACAAATAGAGTCTGGCCAGCCCAGAGTCCTTTAAAGTTGTGTGTTTCTACCCCATACACGTGTGACTTCATTAATGCTCTTGGCAATTGAATGTATGTGGAAGAGAAAAGAAAGAAGGGAAAAGGAAGGAATCAATGATAAGTGTATAATCTTTTTGTTCTTAGTTGAAGTTTAGTTGATTTACAATGTTGTGGAAGTTTCTGGTGTACAGCAAAGTGATTCAGTTTTATATATATACATATATATTCTTTTTCATATTCTTTTCCATATGGTTTATTATGGGATATTAAATATAGTTCCCTGTGTTATACAGTAGGACCTTGTTGTTTACTTATTTTATATATAGTAGTATTTATCTGTTAATCCCAAACTCCTAATTTATCCCTCCTTACCACATTTCCCCTTTGGTAACCATAAGTTTGTTTTCTATGTCTGTGAGTCTGTTTCTGTTTTATAAATAAGTTCATTTGTATCATATTTTAGATTCCACCTGTAAGTGATATCATATGATATTTGTCTTTCTCTGTCTGGCTTACTTCGCCTAGTATGATAATCTCTAGGTCCCTCCATGTTTCTGCAAATGACATTATTTCATTCTTTTTTTATGGCTGAGTAGTATTCCATTGTGTGTGTGTGTGTGTGTGTGTGTGTGTGTGTGTATATATATATACACACACACACACATATATACACACATACACACACCACATCTTCTTTATCCATTCATCTGTTGATGGACATTTAGTTTGCTTCCATATCCTGGCTATTGTAAATAGTGCTGCTATGAACATTGGGGTGCATGTATCTTTTTGAATTAGAGTTTTCTCTGGATATATGCTCAGGAATGGGATTGCTCAATCACATGGTAGCTCTAGTTTTAGTTTTTTAAGGAACCTTCATACTGTTTTCCATAGTGGCTGCACCAAGTGTATAATCTTAGCTGTCTGGAAAATTGAGATACCATTAGTGTAAAATAACAAAGTTAAAATAAGGAAAGGGAGGGTTGTTCCATTTTAGACATACTGTGTTTGAGGTGCCAGCAGGGCACCTATGTGGAAATGCTCAGCAGGTGGTAAGAAACTGGAGACAGGAACATACTAGAAGTTAAACTTAGGGATAGGGATTTGGGGATCATGCTTATGAAGATAATACCTGCAGTCCAGGGAATGCATGCAGGTTGAACTTAGGGGAGAAGGTTCAGGCCTAAAGATGATGAAAGCTCATGCGGATTCCAAGAGAAGGTAACATATTCTCCAGTACTGGACTGTTACCTATGTGACCCCCAATGTTTCTTTCCCTGGCCTGCCATATTGTCTGAAAGTTACATCAGCTTCATTTCTTAGAATTCTCCCAAAGACAAGTGTGCATGTTGCCACCTGGGAGGGGTCACATGTTAGCTGGCTGATATATCATAAGGAACACATTTACCCGGTTAGTAACCATGGCCACCACTGCCTCCCAGGCCAGAGTCTGGTGAGAATGGAACATGGGTTTTTTTTTTCTTTTTAATTCAAGTATACTTGATTTATAATGTTGTGCTAATGTCTGCTGTACAACTAAGTGACTCAGTTATACATATACATACATTCTTTTTAAATATTCTTTTCCATTATGATTTATCACAGGATACTGACTATAGTTCCTTGTGCTATAGAGTAGGACCTTGTTATTTATCCATTCTAAATGTAATAGTTTGCATTTACTAACCCCAAACTCCCACTCAATCTCTCTCCTTGCCCCCGCTCCCCGTTGGCAACCACAAGTCTGTTCTCTATGTCCATGATTCTGTTTCTGTTTGGTAGATAGGTTCATTTGTGCCATATTTTAGATTCCACATACAAGTGGTATCATATGGTATCTGTCTTTCTCTTTCTGACTGACTTCACTCAGTATGATAATCTCTAGTTGCATCCATGTTGCTGCAAATGACGTTATTTTGTTCTTTTTTATGGCTGAGTGGAACACGGGATTTTTGATGTGTATGAGGAATTAGAGGCGAGATCTAGATCACTTGGGAAAAAAATAGGCTTGGGCAGTCAGGGTTGGGTGGACTAGGGTGTAGAAGGAAATTTACAAACATGACAGGGAGACTCCAGAATTTATTGCTTCATGGAAATAGCTTATATTCAAAATGAGTTTATTATTTTGCTGAATAATCCTCACCTGATCAATGATTTTATAAAATGTATGTATTTCAGTTAAAAAATCACTTTACATTTACTTTTCCCCCTCTTAAAATAGGATTACATTAGATTATTCTTTGTTATATTATGTATTTGTTATCTATAATCAAAGGAGTGAAAATGGCCATTTTACAGTAAAGCATGAAGAAATAATACGATAGAAACTGGTTTTAAAGGATATCCACAAATCTTTGTGTATTTGTCGATTTCAAAAAAAAAAACCCAGGGGCTTCCCTGGTGGCGCAGTGGTTGAGAATCTGCCTGCCAAAGCAGGGGTGATGGGTTCGAGCCCTGGTCTGGGAAGATCCCACATGCTGCGGAGCAACTGGGCCTGTGAGCCACAACTACTGAGCCTGCGTGTCTGGAGCCTGTGCTCCGCAACAAGAGAGGCCACGACAGTGAGAGGCCCGCGCACCGCGATGAAGAGTCGCCCCCGCTTGCCACAACTAGAGAAAGCCCTCGCACAGAAATGAAGACCCAACACAGCCCAAAATAAATAAATAAATAAATTTATTTAAAAAAACAAAAGAAAACCAAATAATGTATTTATTTACTTGAATCTGACATCAAACATTAAACTTCAAAATATAAATACCAATATAAATTTTGATTACTGTTTTAATTTCTACAGATAAAATACATGAAATAATTATAATTTAAAATTTAGTAATTGCATGAGACAGTTTAATAATTTCATACCTAAAGTGTATATTTTTAAGTATATATATATATATATATATATACTACATATAAATGGTATAAAGTATATATATTTGGTTTAAACTCTCATAAGCTGTCACCTTGACTATATAAACAGACTAGTGATATATAAATTATATATACATACATGGTCTTTATTAGATACAGTAGCATGTTCTGAATATTTTTCATTCAGACCTATTATATCTTTTAAGAAGAACCCATTCAGTAGCATAATTTCTGGTGGAAACATACTTAGCACTACACAAGCTCCATAAATTGTAATGTTTGGTAGTTTTTTGTTTTTGTTTTTGTTTTTTTTGCGGTACGCGGGCCTCTCACTGTTGTGGCCTCTCCCATTGCGGAGCACAGGCTCCGGATGTGCAGGCTCAGCGGCCATGGCTCATGGGCCCAGCAGCTCCACGGCATGTGGGATCTTTCCGGACTGGGGCACGAACCCGTATCCCCTGCATTGGCAGGCGGACTCTCAACCACTGTGCCACCAGGGAAGCCCTGTTTGGTAGTTTTTGACGTTGACCTAAAGTGTGAAGATGATGAAAATCAAAATTCTGAGGATTCTCAGGAAAATGTGGGGCTGTACCAGAGATCACGGGAAGATACCACAAACTTGGCTTTAAACAACCAGATTTATAATTTCCCAAAGTTAGTTATTCCCAAATACCAGAGTCAGGGTTGAAAACACACATGTGGTAAAGGCTGAGCAGTCCAACATTTAGTCAGCTGGAACTCTTAGCCAGCCTGGAAAATTATAATGTAATAATTAATATTCACAGTGATGGCTGTCAGGATAAAAGTCTTAGCTACCATTTCTTTTATACCCACTGTATTCCAGGAGCCTTAATATCATTTCTAATGTAACATACTATCTTATTTAAGTAACAGAAGGATTCTATGAAATAGGTTGTATTATCCCCATGTTACAGATGAAACAAATGGTGTTCAGAGAGTTAACAGTAATTTTGCAGGGTCCCATGGTGAGAAATAGGTATCTTTGTGTTGTCCTACATCCTAGGAGCATTTACATTCCAAACTTTGTTAAGTGCTCACTTTTGGAAAGCTGGTAATCCTTAGCTGATATGTCTTTGACAAAAGAGAGTACTTCATAAGCTTCAGTTGCAAAATAAACGAGTCATGGGTATGAAATGTACAGTGTGGGGAATATAGTGAATACTATGTACTATCTTTGTAGGGTGACATGTGACTAGACTTATCATGGTCATCAATTTGAAATGTGCAGAAATATCAAATCACTATGTTGTGTAACATGAACTAACATACTGTTGTAGGTCAATTACAAGTCAAATGCAAACACACTCACAGAAAAAGAGATCAGATTTGTGGTTATCAGAGGCCAGTGGTGGGGGGAGGGGGAATTGGGCGAAGGTGGTCAAAAGGTACAAACTTCCGGGCTTCCCTGGTGGCACAGTGGTTAAGAATCCGCCTGCCAATGCAGGGGACACGGGTTCGATCCCTGGTCCGGGAAGATCCCACATGCCATGGAGCAACTAAGCCTGTGCGCCACAACTACTGAGCCTGCGCTCTAGAGCCCACGAGCCACCACTACTGAGCCTGCGAGCCACCACTGCTAAGCCCGCGAGCCACAACTACTGAAGCCCGCACACCTAGAGCCCGTGTGCAGCAACAGGAGAAGCCACTGCAATGAGAAGCCTGCGCACTGCAACGAAGAGTAGCCCCCGCTCACTGCAACTGGAAAAAGCCCACACGCAGCAACGAAGACCCAATGCAGCCAAAAAAAAAAAAGGTACAAACTTCCAGTTATAAGATAAATAAGGACTAGGATGTAATGTACAACATGATAAATAAAATAAACTCTGCTGTATGTTATATATGAAAGTTGTTGAGAGTAAATCTTAAGAGTTCTCACCACGAGGATAAAAGTTTTTCTATTTCTTTAGTTTTGTATCTACATGAGATGATGGAAATTCACTAAACTTACTGTGATAACCATTTCATGATGTACGTAAGTCAAAATCATGATGCTGTATACCTTAAACTTACACAGGGCTGTATGTCAATTATATCTCAATGAAACTGGAGGAAAAAGAAAAAGAGTACTTCCTGTTCAATCCTGTTAGATAAGAATATTTATTTGTACTTATGTATGCTGCTTCCTTCTTCTGTGCACGTGTAATGCCACCATGGTCCCTAGAGCACAAGCTGCAAATGATTTTTCCAGTGTTAATGGTGGGGTTGGGTGGAGTTATTCATCCAGTGTCTGGCCATCTCCCCATCAGAGTCCTCTAGTGACCAACAGTCTTCTGGACGTGGAAGTCTAGGGCAGATCCTGTGGCTGATGACCACGGCTCACAGCCAAGTTGAATACAGACTTCACTGATTCCATGCTGGTCCCCCACCCCCTCTCAATCTCTCTGTCTCTATCTCTGTCTCTCTGTCTCACACACACACACACACACACACACACACACACACACACACAAACACACTAATGAGAAAATTTAGTCTTTACGTTTAATATAGATTTGGGATATGTTTGGGAAGTAGTATCAATAGAATCAAACATTTGTATGGGGTGGGATAAATCAGGAGATTGGGATTAAGATACACACACTACTGTGTATAAAGTAAAGAACCAACAAGGACCTACTGTAGAGCACAGGGAATTCTGCTCAGTGCTCTGTAATAATCTATATGAGAAAAGAATCTGGAAAAGGATGGATATATGTATATGTATAACTGATTCATTTTGCTGTACACCTGAAACTAACACAACATTGTAAATCAACTATACTCCAATATAAAATGAAAACTAAATTTAATAAAACAAAGCAAAACAAAAAAATTATAAAATGTGGGCAAAGATCTCTGTTAAAAAAAAAAAGAATCAAACATTTGCCATTTGCTTCTACTGATTTCATTTCCTAAATATCTCCTGAATCCTCTATTTCTCTGTTTCCACAGTTCCCACCTAGTCCAATTCACCATCCCCTCCTTCCCAGATTTCAACAGCATCCTGACTGCTCTCCTTGTTTCTACCCTGGGCCCCTGCCAATCCATTCTCTGCAGCACAACCGCTGTGCTCCTAAAATGCAGATCTTATCTCGTTTGTCTGCCTGAAATCTTGCACTGGCTGCTCACTGGGGGCTGTCAGATTTGACCGCTGCCTCTCTCCACAGTTCAGCTCATCTGAAGCTTTCTTTATTCAAGGTGCTCTGGCTTTCTTGTGACCTCTCTTACTCCCCAGCCTCAGGACCTGGGAGCTTGCTATTCCTTCATTTGGAACCCTCCTTTTCTCCCTTTTTACTTGGTAATCATCCTTCAGGGCTCAGTCTAAATGTCAGTTTCTTAGAGCAACTTTCCATGATACCAGAGGAAGCTTGACCCTCAGGTTATACACTCTCATAGTACTCTGTCGTTTCCCCAGCGTTACCCATAACTTCACCACATAATTAAAGAACAATATGTTATTGCTTATTAAAGTCTGTCTCCTGCACTTGGCTGTTAACTTCATGAGAGAAAGGTCTGGGTCTTTCTTTTTCACCACTGATTCCCACCTCCTAGTACAGTGCCTGACCCTTTGTAAGCACACAATAATGTTTTCTTAGACATTTTTGCCTATACTACAGATATTAAACTTTTTCTCCTTTAATCAAACAAGATGACTGTTGTTGGCCAATGTCTTAGAAATGGCTGCAAACTATTGAGACTGAGTATTTTAATACCAAGAATTTGCGCAAATGAACTCAGGAATTCATCACGAAGGCTGATACACCATTGTCAACTGGACCGCCTTGAGTTTGTGTTTGATCATCTGTTAATGATGTCACTTATTGATAGTAAATAATGGAGCTGAGAGGACTTCGTAATGGAAGGTGCTGAATAACAACCGGGAAAAAAGGCAGCAAAAAGCCGTGAATGTAAGATGGAGATGGTATAAAACGCTGAGAGATATTATCAGGCGGGGAATAAAAACAAAGAAGTTACGTGGATAAAGATGTAAGAAAGAAAGACGTTTTCTGAAAATAAGTCTATTGAAGAGATTGCAGGGTTAGAGACTGTGAGCAAGTTTAGATTGGAAGAGGTAACTGAGAAAATTTAGCAATAATTTTTCTTTTTCTTCCTTTCTTTCTCTCTTTCTTTCTTCTTTCTTTCTTTTTCTGTCTTTCTCTCTCTTTCTTTCTTTTTCTCTTTTTTCTTTCTCTTTTCTCTCTTTCTCTTTCCCACTGTCTCTTTCTCTCTTTTCTTCCTCCCCTCCCTCCCTCCCTTCTTTCCTTCCTCCCTCCCTTCCTTTCTTCCTCCTTTCCTTTAGCAATTAATATACTGCTCATGAGAGTGGAGTCATTTTACAAGCACTGGCATAAAGGTCAAGGCACAGGCAATGTTTGTAGAGGAACAGGAGTTTCGATTAGGCAATTTGCTAGTAACACCTTCAGTAAATAAATGTGAGGATAATATGGAGTGTTTATCACAACAGTGAGTTTTTAATCAGATTCATTCACCAAGAAAGCTGTAAAATAATTTGCAAAGTGCTTTGAGATAATAAATGACTATATAAACAGTCTTATCCTAGCAACTGAAATTATAAAACTATTTGGTTTAGAAAATTCAAACTCTGGTATTTTATTTCGCTTGAGTGGTGACAATAGATTGACTTATGAAACGGAATATTTCTTCCCTTGAATTAAATTATTCTATAAGCATACTGATTAGCTGTTAGTAGGGTATAGATACTGCTAGCAATACTTTCATTTCTGTTTTTGAATTTTATTTAAAGATTTTCAAGATGCAAAAAATAGCATTTTGTGAATCACACATGATGCTCATGACCTGGGTGAGTTTCAAGCCTGTGCTTTGCTTTTGGAATCATTCCTGTGCCAAAGCACATGCAGAAAATCAATATTCCTGAAGACAGTGACTGTACTTTTTTTTTTTTTTAAGGGTATTAAAAAGGAAGAGCTACTGGATTGGTAAAGATGAGAGAGAGAGAGAGAAGACAAAAGCCTTAGAAACATCTAAAACTTGATATTCTCAATGTATGGTATATTACTAGAGATAAGCAGAGATTTCTAACAGGCTGGGTTTGATTTTAATTTCTTTCTAGAATCAGAGGAAGATCAAGAGCTTCTTCGCCAAGACTCACAGTTCAGTTCCCTTTTGTGTAATCTATTAACTAGGGACACCTTGCTGAACTGGAGGCCCCCTAGGTTCAGAGAAATCATAAACCCAGATGACTTTGGGTTTGCATTCATACAATTCCGGCTATGAGTTACTACGCTTAAAGCCCATGGATAATCCATCTCAGGTCCATGGTGAGTTTATCTGTTGATTTATAGGAGACGGTGGGAAAGGTGAAGAGGGAAGACAGCATCACACTTTTGATGTCTAATCTCGGGGATCTACTGGAGTTCACAGAATCAGAAATCCATGTATGCTCGAGCTTCATGAGGTTTTAAACTGGTGTTAAGAGGACCCCACATTAGGAAAGAAATACAGCCCATGATCTCAGGTGCTACCAAATCAGATGCAGCTGTTTGCCGCTCAAAACTCAATACCCGAGAGAGAGAAATGTCGGTAGAAAGGGAAGTTGCTTTTAATCAGAATGTCGGCCATCTGGGGAGATGGTGGACTCAATGTCCCCCAAAAACCATCTCCAAAGATTCTGCTCGGCTAAGTTTTTAAAGGGAAAAAGAGAAGTAATCTCAGTGAATCATTGAGGTAGGGGGTCATCACCAACCCTCACGTGTGCAGGCTCGTCCACTTCTTGTGATTTCTCTTTCGATGCTATCTTGTTTACCCAGTTTGTTCTCGAGATTACTGCAGGGGAAGCTAAGGAAGAGATCTGGTCATCTGTTAATTACGTATTCTTCATTTCTACTTCTTGAAATTTCTACATCCATTCTTCTACTTCCGTTGGTTCTACGGAAAGAAGCAACATGTTAAGCAAGGTATTGTGTGATGGAAAGACTGGAAAGGTGTGCTAGGGCCAGAGAGGAGTACAGCGTGGTGGTGTCTGGTTTAAGGTTAGTGACACAACAAGGGGGTGCCTCCTGCAGAGAGCTGCTTACAAATGGAAATGAAGTATCCATAAGAGTTTAATCCCATCTATTGTGCTTTAGTCAGGAATGTGTCATAACGTTCTAGTTTCCCCCATATAATTTTAAGGGAGTTAAACTGGAACAACTAGAAATTACATCATTAATTATATTCAGTGTCAACTGAAATTACCACTTGATGCGATCTTGCTAACAAAGCATGTGGATGGGGTAAGCTACTCCCAGCTTCATCAGCTAGTAGCCTTAATAGCCTACTCCCTCGCTAGGGGTTCGCTAATCAGGAAACACTACACACACACACACACACACACACACACACACACACACACATTTTTTTTTCCTTCTATAAAATCTCAATTTAGGGCTTCCCTGGTGGCGCAGTGGTTGAGAGTCCGCCTGCCGATGCAGGGGACGCGGGTTCGTGCTCCGGTCCGGGAAGATCCCACTTGCCGCGGAGTGGCTGGGCCCGTGACCCATGGCCGCTGAGCCTGCGCGTCCGGAGCCTGTGCTCCGCAACGGGAGAGGCCACAACAGTGAGAGGCCCGCGTACCACACACACAAAAAAGTCTCAATTTAAAAGTGGTTTAAAAACTGGGCCCTTGTTCTTGCTCTGTGCTGGATGCCTAAAGATTCTAAAACCTGAAATGTTTTAGAATATATTGATTCCAGTCTCCGTCTCACAAGGTCTGAGTCAGTTGGGCTAGAACAGGGCCTGAACATTCCCATATTTTAAAGGTGATTGTAATGAGAGCATCAGGTTGGAGACCACAGATAAATGCTATTTCATTCCATCCTTCTGATCTCCTTAGTAAGTAGACTTTGCCGTTACAATTTTGCATATCAAAAAATTGACATTCAGTTTAAGGCTAACAGTTGAACCCACGTGTCTAGGATTTTTAAGTCTTTGCTTTTCTCATCAGTTCACATTTCCTAAGACTTCTAATGAGATCAGAGAACTTTCATAGAAAGTTGCTGATAACTATTGCAAGAGAAAGGGAAAAGAAAATTCAATTCTAGTGGTTAGGCTAAAAATAGAAGATTTATTTAAGGCTTAGCAAATTCTCTGAAGTGCTACACGTTTGCCCTGATGGAAAGCTTAATGTATCATACTTGGTTATATAATGTCACATTGAAAAAGCTGGCACTGAAGTATCAAAGCTTCTCTTGTCCTCCCCACCTGCCCAGTATGTGAACTTTGTAAACAGGGCACAAAAAGATGACATTTCTCCACGTGCATTTTAACTTTATAGAAAACAAAATTTCAAATCAGTTTTCTCTGACATTCAATCTCTTCCATAAAAAAATGGATGGTATAAGCTGTTATATATCTACCATTACCATGGCTGGGTATTTCCCTTGAATCTCTGTGCTGCTCATTTATGTTAGGGGATAAGAGGAGGATGTTGAACAGACAAAATATTATCAAGGGCGTCTTAGCTCTTCTGCATCCTCAAAACACAAATAATAACCTGAATGTAAAAGTCTAGACCTGAGCCTTCGGTAGGTCAGTTTCAGCCAGGATCAAGCACGTTCTGTCTTTCTTTCCTCCCATTCTCATCTGCTCTCTGGCGGAGCCTCTGGTAGCAGATGTAGTAAGAATGTGTCGAGCTGCCAAGATGCTTAATCAAGTCCTTGTGATTGTTGTGGCTGTCACCTCAAATTTCAGATTGAAAAGCATAACTTTGTGAACTCATCCACAAAGGATCAGGTTCTTGAGGGGAAGAATAACTCGTATTGACAAAACGCATAGGCAATTAATTTATAAATCATAATGCCAGTCTGTTTGATTACTGTGGCCTGGGAAGAGTTTGCTCATTGGATCTTGTTCTTTTTTGCTGTTTATTCTTTCAATAACGAACTAATTGATTGACTCTTTCTTATAAGATACTCTTCCCATGGTGCTGGTTTTCACAGGGTAACAGGTTTTAAACCAGACATGTTTTGCGGGTGTTTATTGGTTACAAAGAGCAGAAACCCACTCAGCCTTGTTGGACTTAGAAGGGGATTATTGGAAAACTAATGGATGCATTCAGAAATAAAGTGCAGGGAGTGAGGAGCATGGAAAGTGATTAGGCATCTCTTACCTAATCAAACTTAGAAGCTTTTGCACAGCAAAGGAAACCAAAGAGTCCTTTCAGGGGCTCTAGCTCCCCTGCTCCAGGGAGCAAGCTTCGTAGAGCCTCTGCCATGTGTTTGGAGGACAGACAAGACAGCACCAGAAGAGAAAGAGGCTGAAACCCACATAAGGGAAGGCACTGAGGCTTTCTAGAAAGGATCCTAGTCACTAGGTATAGTGGGTTGAATAGTGGCTCCAAAAAGCCATGTCCACATCCTAAACTCTGGTACCTGTGAATATCATCTTTGCAGATGTGAGTAAGGTAGGGATCTCAAGACGAGACCACCTTGGATTAGGGTGGGTCCTAGGTCCACCCTAAGGGTCCTTTTTTTTTTTTTTTTTTTTTTTTTTTGCGGTACGCGGGCCTCTCCCATTGCAGAGCACAAGCTCCAGACGTGCAGGCTCAGCAACCATGGCTTACGGGCCCAGCCGCTCCGCGGCATGTGGAATCTTCCTGGACTGGGGCACAAACCCGCGTCCCCTGCATCGGCAGGCGGACTCTCAACCACTGCGCCACCAGGGAAGCCCCTAAGGGTCCTTTAAGAGATGGAAAAGGAGGAGACAGAGAGACACAGGGAAGAAGGCCGTGTGAAGATGGAGGCGGAGACTGCTGTTTTGCTTCCACAAGTCAAGGAGCACGAGAAGCTGGGAGAGGCAAGGCAGGGTCTTCCTGGAGCAGCTTCAGAGAGAGCACAGCCCTTGATTCTGGACTTTCGGCCTCCGGAACAGTGAGAGAATAAATTTCTGCTGTTTTAAGCCAAGAAGTTTGTGGTAATTTGTTATGGAAGCCCTGAGAAACTAATACGTTGGGTTTATGGTAGGCACGGCTCTTCTGGGAAGAGGTAAGAATCAGGCACCTAGAGAACCCTCCTGCACTGTTGGTAGGAATGTAAGTTGGTGCAGCCACTATGGAGAACAGTGTGGAGGTTCCTTAAAAAACCAAAAATAGAGCTACCATACGATCCAGCAATCCCACTGCTGGCCATATACCCTGAGAAAACCATAATTCAAAAAGAGTCATGTACCACAACGTTCATTGCAGCACTATTAACAATAGCCAGGACATGGAAGCAACCTAAGTGTCTATCGACAGATGAATGGATAAAGAAGATGTGGCACATATATACAATGGAATAGCACTCAGCCATTGGAAAGAATGAAATAATGCCATTTGCAGCAACATGGATGGACCAAGAGATTATCATACTGAGTGAAGTAAGAAAGAGAAAGACAAATATCGTATAATATTGCTTACATGTGGAATCTAAAAAAAGGGTACAAATGAACTTATCCACAAAATGGAAATAGAGTTACAGATGTAGAAAATAAACTTATGGTTCCCAGGGGCAAGTGGGGGAGGGATAAATTGGGAGAGTGGGATTGACATATACACATTACTGTGTATAAAATAGATAACTAATAAGAACCTACTGTAGAGCACAGGGAACTCTACTCAATACTCTGTAGTGACCTATACGGGAAAAGAATCTGAAAAAGAGTGGACATATGGATACGTATGACTGAATCACTTTGCTGTACAGCAGAAACTAACACAACATTGCAAATCAACTCTACTCCAGTAAAAAAAAAAAAAAGAAAGAAAGAAAAAAAGAATCAGGCACCTAGAGCCTGCTGCCTTCTTTAATAGCAATTCCCAGACTAGGAACAAAAGGGTGTGAGGCGCTGACAGTGGGGATTGGGGGGCCCAGTCTCAGTGTGGATATAGACTCTGAGCCAGACTGGGTGGAGGGAGGTCTTTGCTCTGTGTTAAGGTGGACATGCTGAATTGTGAGACTGTGAAAAAAATGACCCAGGTTCACCCCTTGCTGACTCCCTGCATGTACTTGTATAAGTTCCTCACCCTCTAAGCACCTCAGCAACGGCAACCATGTATAGAAAGTTTGCACAGGATAACCTGTAAAGGTCCTCATGGTTGCGGTCTTCTGGTCCCTAGGCCTGTGTGATTATGATAAGGGGAGAGCCAGGTCTGAGCCTGCAGGACTTTGTCTTGTGGACTGGCCCCCTCAGTTGGATATACCAGTTGGATGGAGGTATTTCCTCTCACCACCACCCTCCTGGGAGAGATCCTCAGATTTGATCCTCCCCACATCTCAACTGCTACCTGGGACCAATAGTTTCCTTGGGAGGATTTGGCCCTTGAGTACCGACACATAGTCAATGTCCCTGCCTATCTCAGGCTTCGGGGGACAATTTGAGCAGTCCAGCCATAGAACTCCATAGGGACTTTGCTGGATGTCCCATGAGGTGTATCCTCTTCCAGGCTCAGACCAATGCTGGAGTGCTCCAGGTGACTTTGGAGGCTTATGGGAATGAACTACAGTGTTCCCCCAGGATCCCTTTCTGAGGGTATAGTTTAGAGCTGTACTCTACAATATGGTAGCCACCAGCTGCATGTGTCTTTATAAACTTAAATTAATTTAAATAACAGTTAAAAATTGAGTCTCTGAGGGACTTCCCTGGTGGTCCAGTGGTTAAGATTCCACGCTTCCAATGCAGGGGGCACAGGTTCAATCCCTGGTTGGGGAACTAAAATCCCACCCGCTGCGTGGCCAAAAAAAATCCCAAAACAATGACAACAACAACAAAAAACAAACCAATTGTGTAACACAACATTGTAACTCAGCTATACTCTAATAAAAAAGATTTTTTTTAATTAAAAAGAAAATTGAGTGTCTGAGTTGCACTAGCCACAAGTCAGTTGCCCAGCAGTCACATGGGGCTGGTGGCTGCCATGTTGGACATTGCAGAGAGGGAATATTTCCATCATTGCAGAAGTTTCTATTAGCTAGCGCTGCCCTAGATCAGCGTTTCAAGTCGTCTGAGGATTTTGCTAAAATAAAGATTCTGATTCAGTTGGTCTGGGTTGGGGCCTGAGATTCTGTAATTCTAGCAAATGTCCAGATAATAATGCTGCTGGTTCATGGACCACACTGAGAGGATTCACATCACTGTGAATGAATTAATTATGGCCACTCTGCTGGCTGTATGCTGGGGCTGAGGAGTGGGGAGGTGAGAACATTTCATCTGCAAGGAGTAGAAAAGGGACTGGGCTGGCCTGGTTGGAACAGAGTCTTCACAGAAGAGAAAAAAAAAGGAAGTCACTGGCTGAGTTACTCAGGCCCTAAATGTCAGCCCCAGAGACACAGTCTTTTCTTTTGTAGAGCAGGCCTTCCAACTAAGGTGAGAGCTACATTAGTCCGGCGTTGGCAAACTTTCTCTGTAGAGGGCAGACAGTAAATATTTTAGGCTTTTGGGGGCCATCACATCTCCATCTCAGTTACTCAAGTTTGCTGATGTAACACTGCTATTGACAACTTGACAACATGTCAAGAAATGAGTGTGGCCGTGTTCTAACAAAACTTTGTCCGCAGAAAGTGGTGGCACATGAGGCGTGGCCCATGGGGCATGGTTTCCTGACCCTTGCACTAGTGGGTCACAGTGGGTAAGAGAGTGTCAAGTGAAGTCACAACTTATCAATGAGCCTTTCTGTATACCTTAGGGTCTGCTTCAGGTACCCCTGTTATTAGTCATTACTAATAAGAGCAAAGTTGCTTTGATTTCAGTTTCAAAGCAACAATTCCCTAACACATACAATACAAAATCACATGTCATGGATACTGAAGTCAAACCAGGATATGCAGAAATTGCAAGTTGCCTAGAAACACAAAGTGCAACACCTAGACAATCAATTCAAACGCTAAAATCTATGCATGAATTGGCACCTTCTATTATCATGTGACAGCAGAGACTAATGATCTGAATGTTAGGTTGTAGAATTGTCTTATTTACCGTGAGGGTAAACAAAGACCTAGGGAGAGTCACTGGTTCAGTGTCCAATTTAGGAGGAAACCAGAGCTCCTATTTCCTAAGCAGCACATAACCCTCCCCTGACATTACATCCCCACCAGAGGGGACAGAGCATTATTCAAATACTGTAAGTACAGGTGCCCCTTGTCCAGGAAATGTCCACTGAGCCCAGGGAAATGCTATTATAGACATTCATTGAACATTTCATAAACCATCTCCTCATTTTCCCAGACGTTTGGGAGAAGGATCTGGATGATAAATCTCTCTCTAAAGAGCTATCCAAGATACTTAAAGGAAGTCTTCGGTCATTCTGCAAGAATTTCTCTGTGAGGAGCACAAAAACCAAATTTATTTCATTTATATTTTTTCTTTTTTAAGAATAACTCTTTCCATACAACAGTTTTATTGGAGGAATCACTGAGATATTAAGAGATCTTAGGTCCAAGGAAGGTCTGTTGAGGCATTTGATGCTTTAACTTTCTGAGACCTGAATTCCAGATCGCCCTTACCCCACCTCCCCCCCCCCCCACCACCGCCAGGTCCTTCAACTCTCCCCGATCCTCTGAGATTTAATTGTAAACACATTATCCTCTCAAAGACATGGCTTTCTTCATGCAGTCCAGTTGGCAGTCATTCAGCCAAGTTCTAGATCACCCTGAGCTTCAGAGCAGGGCATTTTAAGAGGATCATGAAGGCTCTGGGGTTTGAATTAAAGAGCCATGATCCTGTGACACCTCTGTGAGCCACCCAGGACAAATCAATCCTATTTGATAGATGAGGAACCCAAGGCTCAGAGAACTGCATCCATATGCTCAAGGTCATCTGGAGGGTGGAAGACCGGTCTCCACCCACATCGTCTGTCTCCAAGTCCCTGGCACTTTCCAGGTGTCTGGTGAGACCTTGGATGGGGTCAGGGCCCAACCATGATGGATAAAGAGTGTCCCAATCACCTCATGTGATGAAGAACTCAGGGGCAAAATTACTTTGATTTGAAAGAAATAAAGTAACATTTATTGAATCTTAGTATGTAAACTGACATTTGCCTTTGGTATAAATAAACAGGTATTTATTGTGGGAAAATATTTGTTTATGGTCACTGGGAACATCTTTATCTCAATGAATGGTACAACCTAGAGGATCAGTTGGCCAGACCAGAGTCTGGAGGGTTTCTTGACTCTTTATTTGCCCTAATTCATCACAACAGTTAATTTTAAGACAGTGCTTCATTGTTGGACTTTTTTTTAAATCACAAAATTAATAAATCCTCATTAAGATAAGTAAAACACTACAAATATATATGAAGGGAAAAATTAAATCTCTCGTCTTTCGGCTCAGTATCTCCCCCAGACCCTGAGATAATTAATTTTACATTTTGGTATGTATCCTTCAAAACATATTTATGCCTATAGATAGGGCCTTTCTTCCTTCCTTTCTTGAAAAAACATATTATACTATACATATAGTAAAAAATCTATAAATTTCTTTTCTTCCTCATAAAAAGTTGCATCCTATTGTTGTTTTAATTTCCCAAACTAGAGTGATACTGAGCAATTTTTCATAGGTTTAGCCACTATTTGTATTGCATATCTTCTCATTTTTGTATTTTACTTTTCAATATGTTGTAGCTTTTAATGTATCAGGGATATTGATCATATGGGTGGCAAATAACTTTTCCCAATCTAGCATTAAAAAGTTTTTGTTTATATTATCTTTGCTGTATAATTTTTCATTTTGATGTGCACTAGTCAACTTCTTTGGTGATGTCTTGTTTTTTGTGTTACTTTTGTGTCACCCACATTATCTCCTCTACTTTCTTTTTATATTTTTATATTAAAATATCAGATCTGGGCTTCCCTGTTGGCACAGTGGTTGAGAGTCCGCCTGCCGATGCAGGGGACATGGGTTCGTGCCCCGGTCTGGGAAGATCCCACATGCCGTGGAGCGGCTGGGCCCATGAGCCATGGCCACTGAGCCTGCGCGTCCGGAGCCTGTGCTCCGCAACGGGAGAGGCCACAACAGTGAGAGGCCCGCGTACCGCAAACAAACAAACAAACAAAAAACAAACAAAAAATAAAAAAAAACATTAGATCTTTAATCTATCTGCTATTTTTGTTTACATATGGTGTGAGGAAAGGGTCTACTTTTATTTCTTCCAGATGGATAGGCACGTAAACACATATCCTTTCCCAGTGAATTGGAATAGTGGATATATCATATATTAAATTCCCATAGATCACAGGATATAATTTGAACCCTCACATGCCACTCATCAATGTATTGGTTCATTTGGTAGCTGCCTCCTCTTAAAAGTCTCTAGAGTAGAAGCTTCTGCCGGCTCCCAACTCCTACTTCATGGATGACCTTGTTAGGTAACACATTTTCTCATTTTTGTCTGGAGGCCAAAGGACTCAATATATTTCTTAGGAACATACACAGATGTTTTAAACAAAGCCCTCTACTTCCCTGTGACTTCCAGTATACACTGACTTTCCATCTCAATGGTCTGAAAAGGGGACACAGGGAGACTCTCTCTTAGGAAAATGAGTAGCAGGGCACCATCTCTTCTCCCAAAATGCTCATTCCATCAACCTTCTTCTTCCCTACTGCATCCAGGCTTTCCCTAATCTCATCGGTTCCAGGTGACATGGTCTGCATCTGAAGTCTTGTCCACCCCACAAGTACTCTCAACCATCCATTCAATGTACCCTGACTCTACTATCCCTATACATCAGACACTACAGAATGTAAGGAGCCCACAAAACTCCAAAGTTTTTGCCTTGAGTGCTTTGAAAGTTAAAATAGGACATAAAGAAAAATGCCCCATGTTATCTGAAGCCCTACTGTGAAAATATTTTTACAACTTGGATTAATGATAACTTCTGAACTCCAGTTTCTAGGGTAAAAAATGTAATATTAATAATAATGATGATAATAATACACCAAAAAATAGATAAAATTGCTTTAAATTGTTCTCCAGTAAGAAAAAAAATCCCCACAGCTTTCCCTCCCTTCCCCCTGCTACTTGCCCCCCACTCCACTCCCACCAGGTACCTTATGTTCCTACGTAAAAATAGGATTTAAATGTGCAGAGGTGGTGTCCTCTGAAGCTGAAGGTCCCAGGGTAGAAAGCAAATGTCGCAAATTGCTAACTAGAATAGGAAAAAAAAATGTAGCCTGACTTTCACATCTTAAATCCTCCTCCAAGCTGTTGATAGCTTCAAAACACAACAGCTTGTGAGAGAGAAGCATGGCTGTAGCCATAAAGCTGGCATCCAATCCAGCCTGTGACCTTCTCCACCAGCCCTCACCTCGAAACTCCAGGATTTCAGAATCACCAAAAACTGGGTTTTCACTAAGGCAAGGCTCTTCCACACCAACCACTTCCTTCAAACTGGTTGAATGGGACATTTCTGGTGACTAAGCCCCTTCTAAGTGATGTGGAAAATGGTTATAAAATATGCATACAGACTCAGAAAAAGACCCCACCTCTATCTCCTCTGAATCATGGGGACTCTGTGAAGTATATTGCCCACCAGGGACAAAAGAGCAAAACAGATGGTGTAATTTCATGCTTTTTCTGGAGAGTTAAAAATATCAACAATCATGTATTTAGAAATTGGCAGTAACTGAAGTTCTGTGATTCCATAAGTTATACCAGACAGAAAGTTTTTCAAGCAAAAGAGCACGGATATCTACCATGAAGTAGACATCGTCATGATTTCTGCCTGCACAGTGCATCAGTGGAACCCAGAAAATTCTTCCTCAGCTTCCCTTGTAGCTGGTACGTGTACCCTAAGCGCTGCCAGTCAGAGGCGTTGAATATGAGACCTCTGTTTGGGAGTGAGCATCTTGAGAAGACAGTGCCATCTGGACTCCACCATGGTGACAGCGGAGGCCTCCAGCTTTGAGGTGGCTGTAATTGTGAGCCTGAGTTTCCATCCGAGGAGGGGCATTGTTAGGTGGCAGTGGCAGGGGTGCTGGACTCCTCACCAGGCCAGCTATGCTGCAGGGTTGGGGCACTGATCCTGGAGGCTTAGCTTGGATAGGGCTCTCCATTCCTCGCAAGGATGCTGTGAGATACCCAGTACTGTTTTCATAGACTCCTTTTCTGTTTTATAAATGAGAGGCAGCCTCTGTGTCTTGCAGTTAAGATCCCCAAGTAAGAAAACACCTATGGCTTTTGTTTATGTATATTGGAAGTAGAAAATATTTTGGATTATCCTATCTGTTCTAAGTTATGGATAAATTTAACCTGACAGAAGATGTCTAAGATGCCAGAATTGTCCCTGGGGGAGGGAGGTCTTTGAACTCCCAGAGGTCTTCCCTGGGCCCCTAAAGGAACCCACGGAAGTTGTACCATGGAGTGACTGATTGACCTACGTCCAGAGCCTTAAAAACCTTTTCACTGAGAGGCAGTAATCTTGCTCAAAATATCTTGTGTCCTCCAAATCTGGAGAATTTATGGGCCGAGGAGATACTTGCTTTTGAGATGTGAGCCCACTTCCCATTGCCTTTCTTTAAACCATGCATGCACTACCCACAGAGTTATGCATTAATTATTTTGGGTGTTGTTTCTTTTTCTATATTAGATTGAAAGTCTGACTCCAAGTGTGAAGGAGAAGGTGGAGGAAACAGATGCCTCACATCTGATGAGATGCTTGGGGAAGATTGTGGTGGACTGGGTACTTTGATTTTCTCAGTAAAAATTGCAAAACGTTAATACACATACCGGAAAGCATATCAAATGTATATGACCTTTAAAGAATAATAACGAAGTGAACACGCATCTTGCCATTGCTGAAAATAAGCATAAAGAATATTAACATAACCTACGAGCCCCATGTCTGTCTTAGAGTGTATTCCCCTTACTCGCCTTTAAGAATAGCCAGTATCCTACTTTTAAGAATAATCATTCTTTTGTTTTTCTTTATAGTTTATCACCTATATATGTACCTCTAAAAATACTATTTCATTTTTCCTGTTTTTAAACTTTATGTAAACATACCATATTATCCCTTTGTGTCTTGTCTTTTGCACAACGTTATTGTTGTGAAATTTGTTCCTGTTGTTGTGTGTGGTTGTAGTTCGTTCATTTTCATTACTGGGTAATATGCTGTTGTATGAATGTACTACTGTTTACCTGTGTATTCTAGTGTTGATGAACACGTGGCTGGTTTTCAGGACTTGGCTATTGCTCATAAGGCTGTTGTGGACATTTGGAGTGTATCTCCTGATGTGCACATGCACTTGTGTTTGTACGTATATGCCTGACAGTGGGATTGCAGGCCTATGGGATATGGACATTTTTCCCCTTTCTGAGTCATGGTCAACTGTTTTGCCAAGCGGTTGTAACACTTCACAGTGTTAAAGGTAACATGAGGGAGAATTCCTACCTTCCTACTCACACTTGTTGGTGTTTGTAATGATCTCTCTAGTTGGTTTTAAGTTGTATTTCCCTGATAGTACTAGTGAAGCATAGTAAATATTGTTGTTTTTTGAGTTATTGGTGACTAATTGGCTTATCGGTAACTTGAGGTTTCTCTACCTTTCAAGAGAAAGTGCCCTTTCAAGTCCTTTACTCTTTTCCCTGTTGGCGCTTTAAAAAAACAAAAATTATTGAAGTGTAGTTGATTTGCAGTGTGTGTTAGTTTCTGGTATACAGCAAAAATATGAAAAAGAATATATATATTATAATATTCAAACCATTATGGTTTATTGCAGGATATTGAACATAGTTCCCATTCTGTACAGTAGGTCCTTGTTGTTTATATATTTTATATACAGTAGTTTGTATCTGCTAATCCCAAACTTCTAATTTATCCCTTCCCCACCCCCTTTTCTCTTTGGTAACCATGAATTTTCTATGTCTATGAGTCTGTTTCTGTTTTGTAAATAAGTTCATTCATATCATAGTTTAGATTCCACATATAAGTGATATCATATGGTATTTGTCTTTCTCTGTCTAACTTACTTCACTTAGTATGATAACTCTAGGTCCATCCATGTTGCTGCAGATGGTAATATTTCATTCTTTTTTATGGCTGAGTAATATCCCATTGTAATGTACCTATGTACCATCTTCTTTATCCATTCATCTGTTGATAGACACTTAGGTTGGGAAGCAGTAGATATAGTAATGGGTTAACATACTTGAAAAACAGGGTAACCACAAATCAAAAACATACAGTAGATTCACAAAAACCAAAAAGAAGAGAACACAAGCGTAATACAAAAGAAAACCATCAAACCACAAAAGGAAAAACAGAAAAAGAAAGGAGCAAAGAAGAAATACAAAATCAACTGGAAAACAAGGTTTAAAATGGCAGGGAATACATATCTATCAATAACTACCTGTTGGCTTTTTAAATTGTCTTGGTCCAGGTTCCTGGAAAGCAGGGCTTGCAGCGAGCAAATGTGTGCTTTACGGTGCTTTGTTGTGGAGCGCGCTCAGAGATGCAGCAGCAGGTTGGGGGAGAGAGCGGCCTGGGAGCACAGAGGGCATGTCTGACAGGTTAGGAGGGCATTTTGCCACCACAGTTTCCTCTTTCTGCTTAAACAATAGATGCATTACATAATTATGATGACTTTTTAATAGCTATTTATAATATCTACATGCAAGCATCGGTTAAGAAAACAATACTGTACAGATGTCAAATTCCCATTCAATTGACCAAAATTTGAACTTTTAAGAGAAATCAGTGGAGGTTTTTTTCATTTGTTTTGCTCTGTTTCTGTTTTGCATAAAGGATACTTGGGGCAAACTAAATGAATGAAATAATGGAAAGGCAGAAAGATGAAGAAAGACTTGCCTACCATATAACATGTTAGCTGGCACAGTACTTAGACACATCAGTGGTACAGAAAGAGTCATTTAGAATCAATGAAAAAACACAAAGTATTCCACAATCGATACAGAGACAAGTGACAATCATAAAAACAAAGAAAGAAAACACAAGGCAAAGGCAAGACAAACAAAAACAGAAACTTAAAGCCTTACTTTAACCCTATAAGGTGCCCCTTTCCCCCAGATCCACAGGTAGAAATGGTGGGAGGGTAGGAACACTCTAATCAGTACACAGAAGCTAGAAGCTATAAAAGAAAAGATGGGTAGATCTGGCTACAAAATTTTAACCTCTATACAGAAAAAAAAACATATGATAAAGTTAAAAAAAAAAAACGTCAAGAATATACTTGCAGGGGCTTCCCTGGTGGCGCAGTGGTTGAGAGTCCACCTGCCGATGCAGGGGACACGGGTTCGTGCCCCGGTCCAGGAGGGTCCCACATGCCGCGGAGCGGCTAGGCCCATAAGCCATGGCCGCTGAGCCAGCACGTCCGGAGCCTGTGCTCCGCAACGAGAGAGGCCACGACAGTGAGAGGCCCACATAACGCAAAAAAAAAAAAAAAAAAAAAAAAAAAAAATA
>NW_020838000.1:2124522-2141413 GCF_003676395.1 Aethalodelphis obliquidens | reverse complement strand
AAAAAAAAAAAAAAAAAAAAAAAAAAAAGAATATACTTGCAGTGTGTATCTACAGAAAAGACAAATTAAAAAATGAAATACCAGCTCAGAAAAAAAATTTAAAACTTCACAAAAAATACAAATGATAATAAATATTGAAACTGTGCATATTCACAACAGCAATCAAATAGCTCTTTTCCATCTAATAGATTTCTGAAGATTTAAAAGATTGATGAAACTCAGAGTAGGGAAGGACACGGGGAAGGAGGAACTTTTGCACAAGTTTGATGGGTCTGTATATGGTTACAACTAGACTTAAAAATGGGCATATGGGCTTCCCTGGTGGCGCAGTGGTTGAGAATCTGCCTGCTGATGCAGGGGACACGGGTTCGAGCCCTGGTCTGGGAGGATCCCACATGCCGCAGAGCAACTAGGCCCGTGAGCCACAACTACTGAGCCTGTGCGTCTGGAGCCTGTGCTCCACAACAAGAGAGGCCGCGATAGTGAGAGGCCCGCGCAACGCAATGAAGACTGGCCCCCGCTTGCCACAACTAGAGAAAGCCCTCGCACAGAAACGAAGACCCAACACAGCAAAAATAAATAAATAAATTACTAAACTCCTATCCCCAACACCTTCTTTAAAAAAAAAAAAAAGGGCATAACTTTGAATCAATAATTCCACTCGAGAAATTTATCAAAGAGAAATAATCAGATAGTACGTAAAGGTATATGGGCAAAGATGCTTGTCAAAATATTTATAATAGCAAAATAACAGAATGTCCAGTATATTTACTAATGAGAAAGTTTTTACATTTTAATCCATCTATATAATGAAATTCTATTTTACCACTAACACTGATGAGAAATATCATGAAATAAAAACAGACCAACGGCCTGTTAGAAATAAGTACTTAGATGAGAAAACAGTCTTACGTTTTAAAAAAAAAAAAAGAGGTCTGTGGAACTCTATTAGCTGTAAGAAATAATGACAAGAAAACTTGTAGTTCTTTGTAAACTTTGGGTCCCAGAGCGTGATATGGTTGACACATGTTTAGAAGAAAATCACTTGATAATTAGGGTTATCACTGAAGAAGGACAGCATAGGGACTAAGGAAGGCATGCCAGAACAGCAGACCTTGTTATGCCACAGTCGGACAAGAAGGTGGTCCTTTACCCCTCACTGGAGCTCAGGAATCGTGCAGTGAGTGGGTGGTACAGAAAGTAGAGACCACGTAGACTCCTGAGTGGAGTCAAAAGGGGGAACAATAGCAGAGGGTTTCTAGTGCCTCTGATACTTTCAGTGCAAGCATTCTGTGTTGAGGACAGCTCAGAGTTGCACACCTGTTGGTCCTCCCAGGAATCCAGGTATTTGTCAGGGTAAGCAAACGTGTGCTATAGGAGATTCTGGAAGCTTTGTTGCCTCCACCCATCAGGATCCCTGCAAAGTTTGCTCTTGGGTTGGGAGAAAGGAGGATTTTTGGCAGGAATTGCAAGATCGATTGGAATCCCAGAGATCCTGACCATTGGCCTCTGAAGCTGAAATGATTCTCTGATTCCTTATACCTGCAAAGAAGGAGACCTTGGGGAGCAGGGCAGGGTTTTTCAACCTCTGCACTATTGACATTTTTGAGGGGGTCATTCTTTTCTGTTGTAAGGGGTTGGGGGCTGCTCTGTGCATTGTGGGATATTCCACAACATCCTTGGCCTCTATCCCGAAGAAGCCAGTAGTAGTAACCTTGCCCCAGGGTGACAACAGACAATGTCTCCAATATTGCCAAATGTCCCCCGAACAAAATCGCGTCTGGTTGAGAGCCACTGGAGTAGAGATGGATGACATTTTATAAAGTGAGGTGATATCTGAAAGCCAGAAATCCTATTTTTATTTGAGAAAACCTGTATCTACACATGGGTACACATTAAGTGTTGGAATGATGAGTGTTGTCTGTTTTATACTACATGTGTTTTGGTATTTTTCTAATTTTTGGACAATGGACATGTAATAGTTACATAAAAGAAAAACACAGATATTTTAAATTTTAATATTTGCACATATGAATACAAAATCTTGAAAGGATGTAAAACAAAATGGTAATGATAGTTACTTCTTAGCATTAAGATTTTTCTTGTTTTTGTTTACATTTTCTTAATTTCTTAGAGAGAACACATACTAATTTTGTAATCAGAAATGAAGTAAACAGAAATTATTTCAAACGTAAATCCCGGATTTCAACTAACAGTTAGGTGCCTATTGATAATTAAACCCATTAAAATGCATGCTTCTAAATTTGGCTGTTCTAACGCTCAGACAAAGGTTTAATGACCTTCCTAGTGGAAAACAGACAGTAAGTCTTACAGATATTCCTCATTCACCTCATCACACCTCCATCCCAGCTGAAGAACCACTTCTTAGTTTAATGTGAGAATGGAAACCCACCAGTGTCAGCAGTCTCAGTATTTCTCCCCTCAAAATCTGTGTTAATTTTTTTTCTTATCCTTTGTATTCTGTAAAGAATGATCTATGTGGGTTTTTTTTTTTTCTGGAATTCACAAAGAAGTTTTCCTCTTTTCCTTTTTCCTACCAAAATTAAGGAGAGAATCCATGAAGGAAGTAAGGGTGATGACTCTTCTCCCTCTCAGACAGTGGTTCACCACTGAGATTCAAGATTCGGGATCCAGGATTGCCTGGGAGGGTCTGCGTGCTGGTCTCTTGTCTCGTGTTTCGTTAAGTAAAGAATCTGAGGATGGAAAGTGGGTGTGTGAAGCTTGATAAAACTTCTCCATCACACCCTGGTTTGAGTAACGGCACCCCCATCCCCATCCCGCCCCCCTGTAAGTCATGTGTCCTCCACCCTCTCCCCACAGCAGTGGTCACGTGGGTCCGGCTGCACCACCCACATCCCCTCTGCCTGGAATTTGAATCCTGAGTGGAGACACATGAGGACAGAAGGTAGTCAGGGCTGGGTTACCCCGCACGGGAGACCTCAGAAGCTGCCATGTTTCTTGAGGAATCATGGGCTGTACATACCTGACTAGTACCCTTCCCGACCCAGGCCAGCCCCAAAAGAAACTTCTCAAGTTCTGGGTTACCTTCTCCAGGTAGTGAGGGAAACCTCACTGGAAGCTCAGGCGTAGTTGCCCAGTAACAGGGTAAACTGTAGTTGTTTCTAGCCTTAGTAAGTGCTTACCAGGTGAAAGCATGGGTGGCTGCACCTTCAAATGGTAACTTTAACCTGAAACGGAGACAGCAATCAATTCGTGGAAGGCTGAACACGTGTCAGGGGCGCCAACGAGGAAGGAACAGACCCAACGAGATTTTCACGGAGTGAAATCCCCACCCCCATATACCATGACCACTATTAAATTAGAGGTGCAGACTTCGAAATGACACGGTCCAAGCTACAGGTACCGCCTTGAGGAAGAATGAATCAGAAAAAAATGAGAACGGAGTGGATGGGCACAAGCAATGATATTTTTTCTTTCTACCTAGAAGAGATGCCCAAACAGGAATATTCTGTCCAAGTTGACCCTGTAACTTCATTGTGTAGGAGCAATTTTGAAGTAGAGCCAATTAACTAGATTTTGGAAAATCCATCAAATAGTAACAGATTATTTTGCCTTACTTCTAAAGAGTAGGACTTCTGTACTTCTAAAAGGAACACAGTAATCTTAAATTTCATGGTTTTGAATCATTCTCAGGTTTGATAATTTCCTCATTTATACCGTTCCTATTGTGTATACTGCTTCCAATTCATACTGTAATACCTGGGCATAAGAGCAAAGGTTAATTTCACCATTTTATGATAATAGGCTGAAACCCAGAGAGAGGAAATGCCTTGCCAATGTAAACTGGCTAAATGACCTGAAAAATCAGAATAAAAACTCAGATCTTCTGAGTTAGGTGTTCTTTCCACCATGGCAGTTATCGTGCCAAGTTTAAATCAGATGACTCATCAAATTAGCATAGTTGAAGCAGCACTTCACTCAAAATACTCAGCCCTGGGTACAGTGCTCTGAGGAAATGCAGTTTGTGAAGAAATTACCGCTACCCGGACCTCCTCCAGCTATTCACAGAACCATGTACTAATTCCACCATTGATTTAAAAGGGTTTCTTATGAGGGTTGAAAACAGTCTGTGAAGATTATGAATAATTAGAAATCGAATGCCGAAAGTTATTTATATGGTCAGAGGATATGGGAAAGAAAGACACACTCATTTTAGAAACTACCGAAAGTAGGAATAAACAGATGCCATCTGCCAAGATGAAACCTGTGACTGGACACGGGACCATCATCATACTGTCACCCCCACCCATGGAAACTAGGAATTTTACCACTGAGGTCAGTGTTTTGAGCATCTGACTATCAGTGTCTCCGTTAAGCAATAAAAACTTCAAGCAGGCCACCCAAGATGGGCCAGTGCCAGCTACCGTCTCCACTTCCGAGACCTGTGGTCCCCGCCCCCTCCTGACAGATGAGGCCAAGCTGCTGGGACATTCGGCAGGCAGCCCGGGGGTTGGCATCAGTCTCTCTTCCTGTCTCTCTGGGTGTCACTTTTTATTTTATTTTATTTGTCATTTTATTTGTTTATTTGTGGTTTTTTGCGGGCCTCTCACTGTTGTGGCCTCTCCCGCTGTGGAGCACAGGCTCCGGACGCGCAGGCTCAGTGGCCATGGCTCACGGGGCCCAGCCGCTCCGCGGCATGAGGGATCCTCCCGGACCGGGGCACGAACCCATGTCCCCTGCATCGGCAGGCGGACTCTCAACCACTGCGCCACCAGGGAAGCCCTATTTGTCATTTTAAAAAATTTATTGAAATAAAGTGGATGTTTATTTATGTTGTGTTAGTTTCAGGTGTACATATATATATAAATGAATATATATATATTTTTACATTCTCTTCCATTATACGTTATTACAGGATATTGAGTAGAGTTCCCTGTGCTATACAGTAGGTCCTTGTGGATTATCTGTTTTATATACAATAGTGTGTATATTTTAATCCCAAACTCTTAGTTTATCCATTCCCCCCTTCCCCTTTGGTAACCATAGTTTGTTTTTTATGTCTGTGGATCTGTTTCTGTTTTGTAAATAAGTTCATTTGTATCATTTTTTTTTAGATTTCACATAAAAATGATAGCATATGATATTCGTCTTTCTCTGTCTTGCTTATTTCACTAGGATGATAATCTCTAGGTCCATCCATGTTGCTGCAAATGGTATTATTTCATTCTTTTTTATGGCTGAGTAATATTCCATTGGATATATGTACCACATCTTCTTATCCATTTATCTGTCATTGGGCATTTAGGTTGCTTCCATGTCTTGACTACTGTAAATAGTGCTGCTATGAGGACTGGGGTGCATGTATCTTTTCAAATTATCATTTTCTCTGGATATATGCCCAGGAGTGGGATGGCAGGATCATGTGGTAGCTCTATTCTTAGTTTTCTGAGGAACCTCCATACTGTTCTCCATAGTGGCTGCACCTATTTACAATCCCACCAACAGTGTAGGATTTTCTGACTGGAATCAAAGAAGGGGAAGAGTTCTAACATCACGCTTCTGAGTTGCAGTGTTTCACATTTTGGTTCCACCCTGCCTAGTTTAAAGTCTACTCAACCCAGGGGGAAATGAACCTAATTAGCCAATTGGACTTTTGAAAAAAAAAGAAGAGAAGTTTTAGCTCTAAAACTTAAGATCATCTTCCTCAGCAGTCAAACATACTGGTGGGGTCACCAAGTATCCTGAGACTCAGGACTTTCAGTACCAAAACGGGGAGCGTCAGGGCCAACCAGGAGGCTGGTCACCCAAATATCTGGGTGTATTGATAGAATAGGGCTTAATTTCCCAAATGGCTGGGGAAGGTAGTCAGGATAAAGTCGCATCACTGTTACCAAACCTAAATATGATTTTGTTATATTTAGGTTTATATATTGAGCCTTAAAGGGCCAGTGCTGGAGTGGCCTTCATTTTCATTCAATCTATAGCCTTAAAAGAAAGAACAACAAAAATCTCCCTTTAAAATTAAAGTTCCTTAGAAAAATTTATATGAATTTGGAATAAACTCAGAATCAAATCAGATCAAAGGAATACTTAAACGCAAGAAGAAAATCTCTTTAAAGAGTGAACATTTGTGGAAAAGGTCACACAGTGGTTGAACATTCCTTTCACAGGTGAAGAAACAGAGGACTTCAGAGGAGAACTGTGCAGAGTCATTCCACACTGTGGACTCAGGGTCACACTTAGCCTGTGCAGAGCACCTGACCTTCAGCCCAGATGATCCTCTTCAATACCTTATCTCCCTCTCTTCCTAGGCTGAAAATGACTAAATCATTGTGTGCTAGAAAGGGTATCTTTCCCAAATTTAATGCTAAATATTTGGAAAGCATGGGAGAGTTGTGAATCATCCTTTGTTGTCAACACCTCTCTCTTTTTTTTTTAAATTGTAGTATAGTTGATTTACAATGTTGTGTTACTTCCAGGTGTACAGCAAAGTGCCTCAGTTACACATATACCTATATTCTTTTTCAGATTCTTTTCCCATATAGGTTATCACAAGATATTGACTATAGTTCCCTGTGCTATACAGTAGGTCTTTATTGGTTATCTATTTTATTTATAGTAGTGTGTATCTATACACTAGTTAATCCAAACTCCTAATTTATCCCTCCCCCTCCCTTTCCCCTTTGGTAACCATAAGTTTGTTGTCAATGTCTGTAAGTCTGTTTCTGTTTTGTAAATAAGTTCATTTGTATCATCTCTTTGTTTTTGAGGAAAAAAACAGAAGTTTGTTAACATGTATATGTCACATATACATGGAAGATGACCCAGGGGAAATGAGGGAGTCCACTGCTCTTGACTCATAGAGCCCGCACCTTTGAGAGGGCATGGGAGCAGCCTGTGGAGCTCATATGTTAGTGAACTGCTGACCCCCAATCATCCACGATGAGTCACAGACATGATAACAAACAGTTGACAATAGCGAGTGATGCTAGACCTCAGTGATTCTCAAACTTTAGTGCATTAGAATCACTTCACTTGTTAAAAGGCAGACTGCTGGGCTGTCCCACCAAAGTTTCTGAGTGGTGGGTTTGGGGCAAGCCTGAGAATTTGCATTTTAAACAAACTCCTAGTTGATGCTGCTGCTGGTGGTCTAGGGCCATCCTTTGAAAACTACCGCTGTGTCTGGGGTGCCACACACACACACACATACACACACACACACGTGCACACACGGCAGAATTTTCATGTTAGTGGAGAGGTCAGGAGGTCAGGTATTCATTTAAAAACTATGGCAATACTTAATATGAAAAACTGCTAAGGTTTATAAATTCGAAAAGAAATTTTTTCACATGTCCTCCCACCTGCCCAGTGTCAAGTCTCAGTTTTGTGGATAAAAAGATTTTAGAAATTGCCTTACTAAAAAACATTCTGCTGTAGCAGGAAGAGAAGTATAGGAGAGCTCTTTTACTGACCTATTTGCAAATTGTGTTTTTATAGCCTTTGAGTGTAATGCACTTTAGAAAGAGCTCAGTCAGCTTACCTGTGAATCATTTACAACAACAGATACAGCTTTTAACCCGTCATTAATATTCACAATAGCTGTGGTTTTATGACTCTAGTAATTAACTAAACAATGTTTTACAAGCATTTTAAACAACTAGTTACATCAAGGGCCTTAATGTGTATAGTGAGATCGTAAATTAACAGGTTTATTGGCACTGGGAAAATTGTTACCTTGTCCTTGGGAGTCAGGAGCTTAAGATGAGCAAGTTTAGTCAAATCAGACCTGTAGTTGCTTTGAGCCTCTCAGCATTCAAAATCTAGCTCCCAAGCTACTCATTGTTCTGAAACTGATTTCCATTCTTAGAGAGACATGTTTCCGATCCTGTCTTTTTCTAAAGAGGAGCATATAAGGTTTCCTTCTACATTCTCTCAATTTTTGAAGCTTATTTCAACACAATCTTTCCTCAAAACTAAATCCCCCATATTGCTTTTAAAGCTTCTTCCCAGCTACTCCTATTCATCCCACAGGGATTAGTTGAGAAGACACTTCCTCAGTGAAGCCTTCAGTGATTTCCCTGTTATTCTTGCCTATAGCACCATAAGCTCATTCTTTCAGACAAGTTTTTGTCAACTACAATTGGCACTCACCACTGGCGCTTGCCATCCACCTCTAGAAGGATTGAATCATGTGCTGCTGCAGCTGCTCACCTTCAATACCCCCTGAAAGGAGTTCAGGGTGGAGAGCAGAAATGAGGCCCTCTGTGCTCTAGGAGAAACTGGCAGAACAGGTCTTCAGATAGTTAGATAATTTCAGGAGCCGATTTTATGAGCCCAATTCTTGTATCTCCTCATATCTAGGAAAGCACTAAAATCCTTCATGGTGATGTCTGGTCCTCGTGACTAGCAGAAACCTTCTGCAAAAGAATATGTGCTCGATTTCAGGTACTCTCCCTTCCCACAAATCACATATATACTGACCTCCCCTCCTGCCTCTTTGGAGCAGTTTCTCAGAGCTATCTGAAATGCTGTCTCCTGGGCTGCACTCCTCATTTTGCGCCAAATAAAACTTAACTCGCAGCTCTCACGTTGTGCATTTTTTTATGTCGACGGTTAATAAGAGTAGAAACATAATTATTTGTTCAGATCAGTTCCGCTTTCAAAATGGAAGCTCCAAAAAAGAAGGATTTATCAGGGAGCAAGAAATTTCCCTCTACCCTTCAAGGGTCTTCTGGCTGCTCTAATAATTAAATTGACATGAGACAGGTTAACAGGAGAAAATCAAACAAAAGTTTAATAACATGCATATGTGGAGAAGACCCAGGAAAAGTGAGTAACTCACCAAAATGGCTGAAATTCTCACTTTAAATACCGTCTTTAGCTAAAGACAAGAGAGGATGTTGGGGGTAGGGGTTTGGGACTTCAAAGGGAGAGGAAGGCAATTCGCATGGAAATGGAGAAGCAAAGGTTTGGTAAACAAATGTTTTCTGGGCCATGCCTCCAGGACACCCAGCCCATATTCTTTGCAGCCATCTCTGGCAGTAGCACTATTCTGGGAACAGGCCCTCTATCTAAATTCTTTTAGGCAGTTAAGGGGGGGCGGTAACAAAAAAAACTTCTGGAGTTTTCTGTTCCTTGAATATAATCAGCCTAGATTAACCCTCATGCCAAAGAGACACATTTTGAGGGAGGGACAGGTTTTGCTTCCGGGCAGATTCATGTCCATGTTCCCCAGTACCTCATGCATTGCTCAACCAATAGAAGGGGATGTGTGATCCATTCTCCAAGATGGCCCCATGGGTACCTGCCTGCCAGCATCCGCATCCTTGTCAGTCCTTGCTCACACGTAGCAGAGTTGATCTGTGTGACCAGTAGAATACTGCAGAGGTCATGGTATGTCACTTCTGAAGTCAGGTAGTAAGGCACTGCGACTGCTACCTTGGGCTCTCACTTGTTCTCTCTTCTCTGTGGAAAGCCAGCTGCCATGTTGTGAGAAGCCCTGTGGAGGGGCCCACGTGGCAAGAAGCTGAGGCCTATCCACACTGGAGAGAGCTTCAAGGAGAAGTCTCTAGCCTAAGTTGAATTTTTAGAAGACTACAGGCCCACAGCTAACTGCGCCATCTGGAGACACTCTGAGTCAGGACCACACATCTAAGATGTCTTTATCCTGACCCCCAGAAACTGTGTGGTAATAAATGTTTGTTGACTTAAGCTGCTACATTTGCGGTTATTTAGTGTGCAGTACTAATGCAGTGCTAAATAAATATGTGGTGACTAAATGAGTGAAAGGCCTAGAAGTACTATGACTCATAACAATCCATTACAATTAACGTGTCTCAACTTCTGTGACATTATTGTGTTTGTATCAGAACAAAGCCTGATACAGATAACTGAAGGCTTGGAGTTGTATAATTGGTGGGAATTAATTTTTTTTATCTTTTAAAGATGTAACCCATTTAAATAGTTCATTCAGTATAGAATTCCTGATTAGCCCCTTAAAAATCTCAAATATGCAGTCATTAGCGAGGCCACTGCTAGTCCCAAAATACACAAAAATGTTGGTGCATTGTCAATAATAACCAAACAATATTATTTTATATGAATTACACAGATCAAATTATTAAACACAAGCTCATCCTAAAATGCAAAATTTTAGTCACAATAATTAGGCATTCAAAGTCTTAGGATTTAACAATTCATTTTAAAATATTGACATGTCTTGCTTTCATGGAAATAAAATTCTTTATGATAGTCTCAGAATTTACAGTAAGTCCCCTACATACTAACCTTCCAGTTTCGAACTTTCAAAGATGCAAACGTGCATTCCATCCACATCAGGCGTGAGCGACATTGCTGCTTGCCCTCCATCTCCTATTGCTGACGATCCTTCGGCTCTCCCATCTCGCACCTCCTCTCCCTCCTCCAGCCAGTAACTCTTCTTGCCTGTTCACTCGATGCCAGCCCCTGTGTGCCAGCTGTTGTACTGCACTACTGTACTTTGCAAGGTAGTGTGCTGTAAGACTAAAAATGTCTTCTTTATTTTTTGTGTTCGTTTTTTCTGTATTATTTGTGTGGAAAGTATTATAAACCTATTACAGTACAGTACGATATAGCCGACTGTGTTAGTTGGGTACCTAGGCTAACGTTGTTGGACTTACGAACACATTGGACTTAGGAACATGCTCTCGGAACGGAGCTCGTTCGTGTGTAGGCGACTTCCTTTAGTTACTCTGACACCTAAAGTGACTAGATATAACAGTCTTTCTTGTAAAGTTATAGAACTTTACATAATTTCTAATATATTCCAATTTTGAGAAGCTATAGACATCCTCCACTGATAGAGTTAAATATATCCTGAGAGCTATAAAGTATTCACAAATATGTCAGGTAAATTCTTGCACTAAATATACTGTAGTACTTTAACAGGCATCATATTAGATTTTTTAAAAAAACCTTAAAAGTTGTTTATTTCTTACACATTCAATATCTCATAAATATGCATTCCTCAGTATGTTAGTCAATTAAATTGTACATTTTTACATAGTTGCAATACTAGCTCACCTTCACTCGAATTCTTCAAATTTCACATGTCATCTGAAACATGGAAAAGGTCATGACATTCTTTTAGTTTCTTAAACTTTTCTTTTAAAGGTGATGTCTTATCATATGTAGGCTGATAATCAGACTTGCAGCAGAACTGAGTTTTCTTTCTCCTTTTTCCCCTAGTATTTTCTACATAGGAGAAGTTGTCAGTGTCAGGGGGTGACAATTTGTTTAGCATATATTGTCAATCGGGCAGACTCTGAGAGACAGATTAGCAGGCAAAAAGTTTATCGTTGAGCACTCTTCAGATGAACACCTTTAGAAGAGAAAGAAGGGTGGAAACGGCAGGACAGGAAAGGAAGGAAGAGAAGAGAAAGGAGGAGAGGGAAAGATCATGATGTAGTTTGAACGAGGCCTTAGCTGACCACACGGCAGGTTCCAGAACTGGAGTGGTCCTTCATAGTTGTTTGGAGTTGGAGCCAGAGAGGCTAGCCATCATACCCCTCTGTTGATCAGAGTTGGAGCGTTGGCTGCCCCAGGAAGGAGGTCTGTCCTTGGAGGAGGTGGGTCTCTTCAGCAGAGGCAGCTCAGGAAGAGGGCTGACAGCTGAGAGCACTCGTCTGAGAGCCCCCAGCCTCAACAGCAGATGGAGGAACCTTGCCAGCACAACTGGGAGCCCACTGCATCATCAGTAATATACTCTCGGACAGCTAGCTTTATCCTTCTTTGCATACTTTCTTAACGCTTTGATGTATTCAAGGTGATTAGGTATACTGAATTCTTATTCCTGCATCATTTTGTGTATAATGCTTGGTCTTTACACCAAATGAGTCCTAAGCAATTAACTTTCAAAAGGAATCTGGTCATGCTTTCTAAAGTATACATTCGTCTACACCTTTTAAATAACATCAGTAATTTGTAAAGAAAAAGCACAGTTCACTGTCTCTAGTTGAAGTTTCAGTGATAGGACAGCATCATTTCCACCTCCCCATTGTGTATTTGGTAGTAGTTCAAATTTATGTTTGGTAAATGCATTTTAAATCAGTATTTTCACTCACTATACTCCAATAATTCACCGAAGCTCAAACTTCATTGTGTAGTCATTGGAAGCTATATAAAAAAAAAGAGTGGTGTTGAGACTTGTGATTTATTGTTCACTTATCAGGTTTTAAAATGTGCAGAAAATCAAGAAAGAATTTCCTATAAGATTTTTTCTTCATTTGTTTGGTTTTTTTTAGGATCTTTTGTTATAAGCTCTTATGTTTTCCACATATATTTTTGGCATGTTGTATGCCTGGACCCGCAGACTATTTCTGTCTAGATGGTTACAGAAGTTATTTACTGTTGTGTATGTATGATCATGTTATTCTACTGGAAAAAAAAAAACCCAGATGTTCCCAAAATGAAATATTTATATTTTGAGGAAACCATAACTCTACCAATAATTTTTACCTGTTTTACATTATTTATGACAGATGTTGAGAATGATATACAGAAATATTTATAATTTTTACCTTATTCTAAGAAATTTCACTCATTGCATATGCTATGATTTTATTTACTTGGTTTTTCATTTTATACCCTCAACTATTACAATATTTTGGTTTCATGGTTGATATTCTGAATTAATATTCTGACCTAAAATAATCAAGTTTTTTACAGTTTCTGCCAACTGAAGAAAATTACCATTATTATGCTTCTGTAATTTTATTGGCATTTCTTTACTAGAAATTTAGCATGCAAAAACTGAGTTGGTCCATCCTAAAATTCATATGGACTCTCAAGGGACTTCAAGTAGTCAAAAACAATCTTGAAAAAGAAGAAAGTTGGAGGTCTCACACTTTCTGATTTTTGAAACTTACTACAAAGCTACAGTAATCAAAATATGCAGTACTGGCATAAAGACAGACATAGAGACCAATGGAATAGAAATAAAGCCTTGCACATATAGTCAAGTGATTTTTGACAAGAGTTTCAAGGTGGTTCAGTGGAGAAAGAACAGTCTTTTTAAGAAGTGCTGTTGGGAAAATTGAATATCTTCATGCAAAAAATAAATAAAGTCGTACCCTTACCTTACACCATATACAAAAATTAACTCAGATTGGATCAAAGACATAAATGAAAGAGCTGAAACTGTAATATAAACCTGTTAGAAGAAAACATAGGGTAAAAGCTTCATGTCAATGATTCATGTCAATGATTTCTTACCTATGACACCAAAAGCACAAGCAACAAAAGAAAAAATTGATAAATTGGATTACATCAAAATTAAAAACACCTGTGCCTCAAAGGACATAGTCAACAAAGCGAAAAGGCAACCCATGAAATGGGAGAAAATATTTACAAATCATATATCTGATAAGGGGCTACTATCCAGAACACATAAAGTACTCCTACAACTCAACTACAACAACAAAAAACAAACAACCAGTTAAAACATAGGCAAAGGACATAGACATTTCCCCAAAGAAATGGTCGATAAACACATGAAAAGATGCTCAACATCACTAATTATTAGAGAAATGCAAATCAAAATCACAACGACATACCACTTCACACCCATTCGGTTGGCTACTACAAAGAAAAACAAACAAACAAAATGACAAATATTGGCAAGGATATAGAGAAACTGGAACCCTGGTTTACTGTTGGTGAGAATGTGAAATGGTGCAGCAGCTGTGAAAACAGAATGAAGTTTCCTCCAAAAATTAAACATAGAGTGACAATGTGAATCAGCAATTCTACTTTTCCATATATAGACCTAAAAGAATTGAAAGAAGGGTGTAAGAGAGATAAATGTACACCCATGTTCATAGCAGCATTATTCCCAATAGCCAAAAGGTAGAAGCAACCCAACTGTCCATCAATGGGTAAATAAATTAAATGTGGTATTTACATACTATGGAGTATTATTTAGCCTTAGAAAGGAAATCGTGACATATACTACAACATGGATGGACCTTGAGGAATTATGCTAAGTGAAATTATCCGATCACGAAAAGACAAATGCTGTCTGATCCCTCTTATCTGAGTACCTAGAGCAGTCAAATTCATAGAGACAGAAAGTAGAATGATGGTTGTCAAGGCTGTAGGGGAGTAGGGAGTTACTACTGAATGAGTCCAGAGTTTCAGTTGTTGAAGATGAAAAGAATACTGGAGATGGAGAGAGGTGATGGTTGCATAATGATAGGAATATACTTAATCCCATGAACTGTCCACTTAAAAATGGTTAAGATGGTAAATTTTATGTTATGTGTATAACAGCAACAACAAAATGAGTCAGGCTTAACAGTAACACAGTATGCTTTTTACCTTTCTTGTTCTGTAGAATTAATAGACAGCTATTTTAAAATTCATCGTTGAATATCAACATAATTTTTGATGGACACTTGGATTTCTCTATTTTACTAAGAGGTTGTGATAAATGCTGTTGCCAATATTTGAGTCTTTTTTAATCCCCAAAGAGTTTAGTATACAGAATTCTTAGAGGTAGATTTGTGTTTAATACGTTTCTGAATTTTTTTAACCTGTTCTGTCTTTTGGAAAATTAAAATTTCATGCTTGAAGTGGATAACAGTCAATGAGAGGGTTGTTTTTTAACACCTGAACTACACTGTCATGTAGTTCTATAAGCAGACAGAATACTGATTTTAATGGGGGCTTTTTTTTCCTTGATCAGTTTTCCTTGAAATTCATCTATTGTGGTTGAGATCGAGTTAGAAAATAAATTTGTATCTACTCCATTAGATTTAAACTAGAAGTTATTAGCTCCAAAAATAGAAATTCTGGAAATAACCTAATAGAAATCAGCTGTAAATTTTTTTTTTTTTTGCCTTCCAGCCATTTCCCCTGAATGTATTTAATAATACAAGTATTATTTTTCATTCTCCTCTTTAATACCTTACCATTTCCTGTTTTCTGTCTATATTCTGAGGTATATATGTAAATGGAAGAATGTATAAATAGCAATCTGAGGTGTTGAATTTAGCCAAGACACTAATAGCAACACTGAAGAACAGCAAGCACTCCTTATTTAGTGGCACAGGTTCCTTGAGATTTTAGATCAATGAGGGTATTTTTTTCCATTTTTTATTGTGATAAGATACGCATAAAATTTACCATCTTAACCACTTTTAAGCATACAGGTCAGTGGTATTATATACATCCATAAAGTTGTGCAACCGTCACCACCATGCGTCTCCAGAGCTCTTTTCATCCTCGTAAAACTGAAATGCTATGGCCGTTCAACGTTACCTCCCCATTCCCTCTTCCTCCAGTCCCTGGTAACCACCATTCCACTTTCTGTCTCTATGATTTCAACAACGTGCTTTAATTGTTAAGCTTGTTCCTACTTTGTACATTTTCCTATGTTCAGTATGAAGTTTTCCAAAAATTGTAACCCTTGTGGAGTTAAGCACTCTATTTCCATCAACCAGAAAACTGGCAAAATATACTTATTTGGCTAGAAGAAGTTAACTGCCATCTGTCAGAAGTTTTCAAAAAGATGATATAAAATTGCTTGATTATAATGAACACTTTTCAAAATAATAAAGATATTAATGATATCAAAGGTGCCCAGTTAGATGTGGCACTATGTTCAGTCAGAACCTGAGCAAACGACGGTGTCACCCTTGCAAAGAAGCTGGGAGAATAAGTAGTGCAAACACATTCTTGAAAAGATGTCCATGCAGAGGTAAAACTTATGTTTGTATTATAAAATTGGAAATCTTTTCTTTCTGCAGCTAAGTTGAAAATACCTGAGGTTCAGAACTCACAATGATGTCAAGCTTTATAATAAACACTTAAAAATGTTCACAACAGGAATAAAGTTGCAGACATAGAGGATGGACTTGAGGACACGGGAAGGGGGAAAGGTAAGCTGGGACGAAGTGAGACAGTAGCATTGACATATACACACTACCAAATGTAAAATAGATAGCTAGTGCGAAGCAGCCTCATAGCACAGGGAGATCATCAACTCGGTGCTTTGTGACTACCTAGATGGGTGGGATAGGGAGGGAGACACAAGAGGGAGAGGATATGGAGATACATGTATACGTATAGCTGATTCACTTCGTTATACAGCAGAAACTAACACAACATTGTAAAGTGATTATACTCCAATAAAAATGTTAAAAAAATTTATTTAAAAATGCTAAAAAAATGTTCATAAAAGTTTCCTATGCTTTTAAGTGAAACAAGTTATCTTTAATGCTTTTCAAAGTATGGTATGTTATACAAGTGTATATACATGCATATGTTTTTATACCTATATAATAATAATGTTTAAATATTAATGTTAAAGTTGTTATTGATAATTTAAAAATCCAGCTTAAGAAATACCTCAAGACTCTTATAAAGTTCTTATTTACCATATAGAGATTATGTGCAAATACATGCAAATGTACAACACCAGTGTGTTGATCTTAAAGGAAAAAAAAGCAAAAGGAAAGAGTGAAACAATAAATTTTAAAATATTTTAAAATTTGGAGCTAAAACGATGATCTTGATGGCAGAGAATCCTAAGAATCCCTTTATTTTTTCTTGTATCATAAAACCTCATAAACACCAATCTGACAGTCAGCATATAATTATATCCCTGGTGCTTGGCACATAGGAGCTGTTTCTTAATATTTATCAAATGCGCTCTAAATGGACGGTACTGTAATACATCTGTATTTCTTCCCTTCACAATTCCCACTCTTGTAATTTTAAGAAAAAAATCTATAATTTACTCCCCTTCATATCCTCTGGTCTTTTCTGCCATTAGTGACTCTAGAACTTCTGAAAATTTTTGGAATTTTAAAATTCCGTAATAGGTGTCCACATTTTTTCATCCGTTCTTTTTTTTTTTTTTTTTTTTTTT